>NW_020916152.1:0-4710 GCF_003984885.1 Neopelma chrysocephalum | reverse complement strand
ATGCGGGTCCCCGCTCGGCTCGGGGGCTGCTGCAGGCGCTGCGCGGGACGCCGCGCCGGCCCAGCCTCCGCACCGCACGTGCTCCGCGCGCGCGGTTTTGGACCCCAGGCAAGGCCGCGGCAGGAGAAAGGAGAGAGAGGGGAAGCCTTGCCAGCGAGTACTGCACCCCCGTGGAAGATGAGAGCACAGCTTCGGAGCACACAGAGGTTTGCCGTTCCAGGTTTGGGGAGGGAGGGAGAGGGGGAGGGGGACGGCGCAGAGGGAAGGGTGTTGAGCTGGCCATGGGGGTCCTTCGACTGGCGGGTGGGAGAGCAGGGCTGTCCCGTATGAAACATCACATCACATGTGAGCAATGCGCCTGGAATTTGTGGTAACACAGTGGAGGAAGGATAAGGTCTGGGTGGACAGAGGGTTCTTTGATTGATGGGGGTCCCGGCCAGGCTGGGGCCTTGTAAGGTACCTCAGCCTTGGACAGGTACGGGGGCCAGAACGGTTGGTCGGTTTGTTTGTTTGTTTGTCTATTTATTTCTTTCGTTTTGGCTCTCCTGCGGCTACTGCCCAGGTTCGGCATGTTCTGGATATATTTGCTTTGCTCTGTTACAGCCTGAAAGAGTGGGCAGGACAAAGGGTTGTTACTGGAAATAAAAGACTTGCCCAAATCGTTCTAACAGGAACGTAGCCTATGTACCCCTATGTGGTTGCGAGCTATGCTGGCGAGGGTTCATGCCTTCGGTAGGGTCACCCATGCCAGACAGGTCAAAACCATAGGACCAGATACACTACATTCTTGGGCAGGATGAGCTCATTAGCCTTCTGGCAGTCATCCTAGGAGAAGGACAACTCTCATCCCAAACCCGGGCAGATGGAGCTCGCTTAGCCCTGGAAGGCCATCCATCTCAGAGAAGGTCACTCTAATCAAACCTACGTCCTGAGGACCTCGCTGCCACCGTCCAAGCTTGCTTGGCCCTGGCAGATGAACCTCAGGATTAAAGGGTGGGTTCAGTTCCGCGCATACTGCATCTCACCTAAAAAATCCATTGCGCAGGCTTGAAGGCTTTACCCACATGCAAAAAGTCCTGCAGCGACGGGCGAGGGTCGAAACGGTAGGTGAAAGGTGCACTGGGAGCCGCAGACTCAACCCTGCATGCAGGCGGTTCAGGATATTGGTCATTTGAGACTGACGGAGATGAGAGTCTCTTGGGGCAGCACCCTGAACGACCAAGCAGCCTTTTCAAGGACAGCACTGCTTGCTCCACTCGGAGAGGGGCCTAGAAAAGGTGGCCTAAACAAAGCTCATCTTCACCTTCACCCGGTTGGTTAACCGCAGACCGACGGGCATCTTCTTCCAATGCGGTCGCACAAAGAGCAAAAAACAAAGGCATGCACCTGCCTCCAAAGGTGTACTCAAATTAACTCTAGCATGTTGGAACATCAGAACCATGCTCGACTCTGCCAATAGTGGACGTCCTGAGCGACGTTCTGCCCTAATTGCCCATGAACTGGCTCGTCTCAACATCGACATTGCTGCTCTCAGTGAAGTTCGCCTTCACGAGGAAGGCAGCCTCAGAGAACATGGTGCCGGTTACACACTCTTTTGGTCAGGTAAGCCCAGAACCGAAAAACATCTCTCAGGTGTCGGCTTCATGATCAAAAACTCCATTGTCCCTAAACTCGAAAATCTGCCGACAGGTCACTCTGACCGCATTATCTCCCTACGCCTTCCACTAAACAACAAGCAACACGTTGTCATCTTCAGTATATATGCCCCAACTCTCCAAGCTGACCCTGCTGAAAAAGATAAATTTTACACTGACCTGCGCTGTCTTACCCAAAAGGTGCCCGCAGATGATAAGATCATTATCCTTGGTGATTTCAACGCCAGAGTAGGTAAGAATTTTGAAGCCTGGAAAGGAGTATTAGGCAAGCATGGTGTTGGAAACTGCAACGATAATGGTCGACTTCTGCTAGAATTCTGTGCGGAGCAACAGTTCACCATCACCAATACTATCTTTCAGCAGAAAAATAGTCTGAAGACAACCTGGATGCACCCCAGGTCTAAGCATTGGCACCTCATTGATTATGTCTTGGTGCGACGGAGAGATGTCCGCGATGTCCTCCATACCCGCGTGATGCCCAGCGCAGAATGTCAAACAGACCATCGGCTTGTGCGCTGTAAACTCAACCTTTATCTCAAATTCAAACCCAAGAGGGGCAGTATCCCAAGGAGAAGACTCCAAGTTAACGATCTCCAATCAGCCACAGTAAGAGAAAGATTCCAGGCAAACCTTCAAACTAAGCTTGATAACCATTCCACAGATTCTGCAGTTTCCTCTCCCGAAACAATTTGGCAGCATATTAAAAGTAGCATCCTCCAATCCTCTGAAGAATCCTTAGGGTTCTCCCTCAAGAAGAACAAGGACTGGTTTGATGAAAATAATCAAGAAATCCAGGAATTGTTGAGGAAGAAGAGAACTGCCCACCAAGCACACCTTGCACTGCCATCCTGTCACGCTAGAAAAACAGCCTTTCGTCTTGCTTGCAGCAAGCTCCAACAGAAACTCCGTGACATCCAGAACAAATGGTGGACCGATCTAGCTGCAAAAACTCAACTATGTGCAGATACAGGGGATCACAAAGGATTCTATGAGGCCCTGAAAACAGCATACGGGCCTACATACCAAGTCCAAAGCCCACTACTCAGTGCAGATGGTCAAACGCTTCTGACAGATCAAACCTCCATTCTGAATAGATGGTCTGAACACTTTCAGACTCTTTTCAGTACCAACCGTGTAGTACAAGACTCAGCAATTCAGTCCATCACACAACAACCGGTGAAATACGAATTGGATACTGCCCCCACTCTAGGAGAAATCCTCAAGGCCATACAGCAGGTGAAAATCGGCAAGGCAGCTGGGGTTGATGGAATCCCACCTGAAGTCTGGAAACATGGGGGCCTTGCACTCCATGCTAAATTTCATGAGCTTGTGGTGCGCTGTTGGGAACTAGGCGAACTACCATCAGACCTTCGTGATGCAGTCATCATCACCTTGTATAAGAAGAAAGGTACTAAATCAGACTGCTCAAACTACCGTGGTATTACTCTGCTCTCCATTGCTGGCAAAATCTTGGCAAGAATACTCCTGAACAGACTAATACCCGCTATAGCAGAAGAAATTCTACCTGAAAGTCAGTGTGGCTTCAGAGCCAACAGGAGCACCACAGACATGATATTTGTTCTCAGACAACTGCAAGAGAAGTGTAGGGAACAGAACAAAGGTCTCTATGTAACCTTTGTCGACCTCACCAAGGCTTTCGATACTGTGAGCAGAAAAGGTCTTTGGCAGATTTTGGAACGTTTAGGTTGTCCCCCCAAGTTCCTTAAAATGATCATCTCACTTCATGAGGATCAGCACGGCCAAGTCAGATATGGCAACACACTTTCTGAGCCCTTTCTAATAAAGAATGGTGTGAAACAAGGCTGCGTTCTCGCTCCTACCCTATTCACAGTCTTTTTCAGTATGATGCTCCAAAGGGCCACGGCAGACCTCGATGATCAGGATGGTATCTACATACGATATCGTACTGATGGAAGCCTATTCAACCTAAGGCGACTGAAGGCCCATACTAAGACCCTTAACCATCTTGTCCGGGAGCTACTCTATGCTGATGACGCCACCCTTGTTGCCCACACAGAAGCAGCTCTGCAGCGTTTAACATCCTGCTTTGCAGAGGCTGCTGAGCTCTTTGGGCTGGAAGTCAGCTTAAAGAAGACAGAAGTTCTCCATCAGCCTGCACCTCAGGAAGTCCCCCACCATCCCCACATCACCATCGGCCAGTCAGAACTCAATTCAGTCCAACAGTTTAATTACCTAGGCAGCCTCATCTCCTCAGATGGTAAGATTGATGGGGAGATAGACAACAGGTTAGCGAAGGCATATAGTGCTTTTGGAAAACTCCATAAACGAGTTTGGCGTAATAAACACTTGAAGAAAAGCACCAAGATCAGTGTTTACAGAGCCATAGTGTTGTCTACTCTTTTATATGGTTCCGAATCATGGGTCATCTACCGCCACCACCTGCGTCTCCTAGAACGCTTCCATCAACGCTGCCTCCGTACAATCCTTAACATCCATTGGTCAGACTATGTGACCAATACATCTGTTCTTGAACAGGCAGCAATTACGAGTATTGAGGCCATGTTGCTGAGAACGCAACTGCGATGGGCAGGGCACGTCTCTAGGATGAAGGACCACCGCCTCCCTAAGATCCTGCTCTATGGTGAACTTGCCACTGGCTGCCGCAAGAGAGGAGCTCCAAAGAAAAGATACAAGGACTCCCTGAAGCAACAACTCAGCCTTGGGCATATTGATCACCATAACTGGTCCACTCTGGCCTCTAATCGGGAGGCCTGGAGACAGACCATTTATAACGCTGCTGATGCTTTTGAGAAAGCACGCAGGATCACTCTTGAGGAGAAAAGACAATGCAGAAAGAATCGAACCTTGCAGAATATACCATCTAAGGAGTCTTTCTGCTGTGTCTTTTGCAACCGGACCTGCCTTTCTCGTATTGGCCTTTTCAGCCACCAACGCGCTTGCATGAAAAATGGGTAGAGCCCTTCCCAAATCTTCGTTCGCGAAGCCTAGCCATGATGATGATGATGAATGGCTGACAAATAAAAAGAAAAAAATTATTCAGCATCTACAATTT
>NW_020916151.1:0-930 GCF_003984885.1 Neopelma chrysocephalum | reverse complement strand
GGGGGGGCTCCCCGAAAGGGGAGGAGGGGCCCTGCCCCTCCCCCAACCCCGCCCCCGCCGAGGAGGAGGGGACCGAGAGGCCGTGGTGGGGAAGGCGCCCGAGGGAGCCGAGCTGAGGAGGAGGAGGATGAAGGTCCAGACCCTGGGACGGAGGTGCTGGGAGATCAGGCAGGTGGGAACCCCCAAAATCCTGGGGAACCGCCCCCTAAAAAAATCCTGGGACAGCCCCCAGGGACACCCCACAAAAAATCCTGGGGACCCCCCCCCCAAAAAAATCCTGGGGACCCTTAAGGGCTGTTGTTTCCTGTTTTCAGCCCTGCCTCCCAAATGCCAGACCGACTCCCAAAATTGCATAGAAACAAAGATTCCGCCCAGACTAAAGTTGCCAGCAGAGAAACCTCTTGCTGCTCATTGAGTCCCCAGGCTGACCCACTGTGCAAGTTTCGAGCTGGCTTCCTGCCAAGTCTCCGAAACTTGACAACAGGGTCTGCTTCCCAGAGAGGGAAGAAAAAAAACCAAGCAGCCAAAGTTCTAGCAAAAGTATATATTTTACATATAAAATAGATATATACAGTGAGAGTATTATATATATATCTCTATAACCCCAGAAGGCCTAAATAGCTTCCCAAAGGGAAGAGGGGAAGGGAGAAGGGAAAAAAGACAAAATAGGATGAAAAGGGACAAAAACAAAATAGGTCTACACGATCTACAAACCCTGTAACCAGCAAACTGAAGAACTGGCAAAATCTCACACTTCCCTTGAGAGAAGCAGGATGTCTGGACGCGGCCCAGCACTCTCCCCTCACACGTGGCAGATAACAGCAGTCACTGTAGGCCTCAGCTCCAGATAAGCCAGACCAAGACAGGGACCCACCGTTCTTGAACCTCGCCGGAAAGGAAGAGAGTAAGCTCTCTTATCTATGCCTTATT
>NW_020916150.1:0-1327 GCF_003984885.1 Neopelma chrysocephalum | reverse complement strand
GGGAAGATCAAGCAAGTTAGGACTTAAAATTCAGAGAAGCTGATGACAGAAGCCATTTTGAAATAACTTTGCTATCACTAAAGGTTTTTATTTAATTTTGCATAGCCTGCTTCTATAGACTTTAATGTGAAAAAAAAGCACAAGAGGTGAGGGGTATTGAGTGATAAGTTACTCAATAAAAAAATGTTAAACTTGCATTTGATCTCTAAGTCTTTCAAAATTAAAGTACTGGGAGACAGAAGAACAGATTGCAGTTAGTCATGAAAAACACAGATCATGTGTGTTGTGTGTCAGCCACTCTCATCTCCAGTGTGTTTTTCTTCAGCCAAGAATGTACTTTTATTTTTAGAGTTGAGTTCTAAAGATACAGTTACTGCTTTCATAAGTTTTTCTTGACTTAATAATTACCTAAAGATCAATACATTTCAGGCATGTGACTTGTTCTGCTTTTCTAAAGCAAAATGTTGAAAATTTCCATCCTTTTTTTTTTTTTTTCAGGTAGAATGCCATGAACAATACCTTATTTTCTGAGTGGCTTCAGAGGAATTGTTCATGACTTATTTTCTCAGGTAGGAGTGGCTATAACTTGTGGTAGTATGTTCATTTCCTTATTTTTTTTTTGATCTTAAAATTTGCCTTTTTGCTACTGTGCAGATGGGAAGAAAAAAAGCATCTGATTTTTTATATGGAGGGGATACATTTTGTTAAGTATCTGGACTTTTAGAAAGCTTTTTTTTTTTTTTTTTTGCAGATACAGGTAGACTGTCTTCAAATAATGTCATGTTTCTGTGCTACTTCTGTAGAAATTTGAGTTTGCCAAGGCTATTTGTTAAGTGGCTTGTTATTTTTATAATTGTGTATATAGATCCATATGCCTTGTATTTGTGGAAAAGGGCAGTATTTTCATATAAATCCATTTCATTCAATGTCCCATTTCACCAGTGAGAACCTACATTAAACTTTGATTGTATTTTGTACTTAATGAGTTTGTGGCATTAAGGGTTGGGGATATTGTAGAACTCACATTTGACAACAGTACCAGCAGTAACAGGAGACTTCAGGTATTTGTAGAGGAGATTTTTGGGGCCTGTTTCTTGGTTTTGGGAACACAAAGGCTAATGTTGGCAAGGATAGAATATTGTTATTGTAGTGTAGGAAACATTTTTATGAATTGAAAGACACCTTCTGTGTTTTCAGCAAGTTTGTCAGTCAAGAACATCAGGACTGCAGGTGAGATCTGTCTCTACCTTGTTTTCAGACAAACCTGGTTTTGTTTTTTCTTTTTTTTCTTTAAAGGCTCTCACTGGATATTGTTCTTCCAAAGATT
>NW_020916149.1:0-651 GCF_003984885.1 Neopelma chrysocephalum | reverse complement strand
CAACGAGGTTTGCATTATCTTCTCGGCAGCAGTCAATATTCTTCAGGAGAATATGTTTTTTTTTTTTTGTTTCTTTTTTGTTTTTTTTTCCTTGGCGAATTTAATGGCACACTGTTCTAAAGTTTCGTACCAATCCTTTTTATAGACCTCCCAGGTTTCTGGTACCAACCACTCCCATCCACAGAATAACTTGTCAATTTCCAGAACACTCAGTTGCTCATCAAAAGCAATAAGGAAATCCTGACATTTCATACAATGAATATTTCGTCTATTTGCTACACAATACCACTTTATACCACATAATACACATTTACAACTGACCCAATCTTGATACCCTGAGCCTGGATGTTTTATACAGGGAATTTTTCGTACAGGTCTTTCTGGCAGAGTAATTTCAGTTTCAAATTCACAACAAAAAGGAAAAGTTTTCCCTTTTTCAGCAATTTGATACAGTCCACTACAGCTAACGGTTATACCGAACCCTTATTAAGGTTAGGTCTGAAGGCACTGCAAACCAGGAGTATAGGCTGGATCTTATGTCCCGCTCAAAGCGATTCATTTACCAGTCCCGCTTTTCTGAACGTCATTCGGAGATCTCCGGGCTGGGAGGTTACAGTCCATTCAGGAGTGTTAATTGGTCCTTTAACACGA
>NW_020916148.1:0-3228 GCF_003984885.1 Neopelma chrysocephalum | reverse complement strand
CCCTTGCAGTTTTTTCTTCATCTTTTTCTCTCTTTTCGTTTTTTAGATTTCTTTTTTTGGTTGGGTGCTTTTGAATTTTTTTTTCCGAAGGACTTTCTCAGGAATCGAATCGAACATCCGGGTTCTTGGGAGGCCTCCCGGGCCCCGCGGCCCCCGAGAGGGTTACACGGCCCTGCGCTCTGACCCTCGGGAACCCCCGAACCCCCCGCGCTAAACCCTCCCGAGCCCTCCAGCCTTTCCACCCACAGCCGCGCTCCCCGCAGCCCCCGAGGGGATCCCCAGAGCCCCACTCCCCCGCACCCCCCGCCAGGTCTCACAGACAAAGGGAGGCCCCGCCGCCATCACCGATTCCCGGCAGCCAACAGGGCGCTCTGCGCGCGCACCGCGTTTCGAGAACACCGCCGCAGCCAATCAGCGCGTGGCCACACCCCCTCATACCCGCCGCCGCGCCTGCGCCTTGCGCGGGGCAGCACGGGAGTTGTAGTCCTTTGCGGATCATAGCGGCCATTTTCACGTGAGTGGAGTGAGGATAATACGGGTTTTGTTGTTTTTTTTTTTCTTTTTCCGTCTTTTTTTTTCTTCTCCTTTTTCTTTTTTTCTTTTTTTTTCTTTCATTCTTTCTGCTTTCTTTTGTTCCCCCTTTTTTTCTTTCTTTCTTTTTTATTTGTCTCATTTTTTCCTGGTTTTTTTCTCCTTTTCTCCGCCTTGTCTTTTTGATTCCTTTTTTTTTCTTTTTTTTGTTTTTCTTTTTTTTACACTGTTTTCTATTAGTTGTATTTTCAAGGAAGATTTAAACACAGATCAAAACAATCTCCACCTACATATCTTAGGACAACAGATAATCTGGCATCGTTCCAGGTTCCTGAGGATTTCCAAGATCACAAACACTGAGACATGAAGGGTGCTCACATAAAAAAACAGCTTTCCCTGCTTTTTTCCACAGGTAAAGCAAGTGTGCAAGGGGCACTTGGCCCCAGGCAAGATGCTTTTACAGCCACTTGAAGCAGCCCAGAGTGGATCTGGCTGGCAAATGGGATTATGCCCATGCTTTCAAGGAGGATTTGCACAGTACAATGAGGGGAAACATTGAGGGCCATTTCTTCATCTCCTGAAGGGATGAGAAGAGGGGGGAGCAGGTGCTGTGGCCCCAGAGCTTCTCTCTGCTTTGGGGTCAGTTCTGTGTTTTCCTCTGTCCATTGAATTCCCAACAAAGAAGGAAAAAGCTACAGGAACTCCAGTCTGGAGTGGTCAGGACATGGGGAAGCAGGGGAATTTTTCTTCCCAGCTGGGATTGAGAGTGCAATTTCACACTCCTTTGGAGAGCATTAACTAAGACATCCCATTTCTGCCCAGGGATCTCCCAGGGGGAACTCAATCCGGGCTGTGGGCAGGTCCCTGCAGGGGCAGCAGCTTCCTCTGCACATTTGAGGTGATAAAGCTGCTCTAACCCTGCACTCCAACTACTCCACAGCAATTTAGGACCCCTGAGGACAGTTCCCCACTGTTTCCACCCCAACAGAGACCTGAACACATCCTGTGGGCAATGTGTGACCACCCCAGGCATTAACACCCTGCAGGAATGAAGACACTGACTGTAAATACACCTGTCTACCTGTAAACCTCAACTTTCTTTGCTACTATACAGCAACATTTTCTATTCGTGTTGCAGCTACAGACTTAATAAATAGAATTGCACATATTGTGCTTTAGAAATTAAAATGCATTCCCAAGTGAAGCAATGCTAAACAATGAAAGTCTTGAACCCTCCCCCCAAACCAGCCCCACTTTCTGCTTTCAGAACCAGCCCCACTTCCTCACTCTCTTCACAAAGGGAGAAACTCTCTCTTTCCACCTCTGGAACAAAAATTCCCTCCCCAAAAGTGATCAGAACGAGTCTACTTAGGCACTACTTCAAATGGAAGTTGTCTAATAACCATTACCTCTAACTCAAGAAGGGGAGAAGGTGAAGAAAGTCATGACAAATGTTTGGATTCCTTCCCCTTTGATGTGTTCTCTCCCCTATCTGACGCTCTGGGACGTGTGCAGGGGGGTCAGCACCTCTTCAAAGATGGCTCCTTTCACATTAGAGCCCCTCAAATTGGCTTCCTGAAGGTCACAACCTGATAGGTCACGATTCAGAAGGGCAAAAGAAAAAGAAGTGTCAGTGGAATGCACCCAGAACTCTGTTCAAAGCTTTACTTGAAGTCCATTTACCTGAACTCCATTGTAGTCTGAAGCTGGAGAGGTCAGCCAAAAGCCAGCAATCCCTCAAATTACCAGCTGACTATAGAATAGAAAGGAATAGGATGGAAAAGGAATCCTAATTCACTTCCAAATCAGTTCCTGCCAACGTTGCTCCCCCGAGGTTACAGTTCTTTAGTTTGGTGTTTCTCAGCGTTGCAAGTCGGAGGTTAATTCCTGTCATCTGACTGCCCTCCATGGCCACTCCTTTCAGGTTGACACCTGGAACACACACAGGAAGGAGTTCTGTGAGGAAAACCAGTCAGAAACACAGCAGCTCCACACTGGTGCTGCCTCAGAGCTGTGTGAATTGGAGGAGGACAAGGGGATTTTGGGCTGAGATGGTCACAGACTCAGTGCAGCCCTTGTGGGCCCTTCTCAGGATTCTACAAACCACAGCTGGACCTTTTCTGGGCCATACAAATGTACAAGCACAGGCTTCAGTTGGCACAGATTCACAAGGCAAAAGCTTCTTACCTTCCAGATGAGCTTTAAGGCCTGATGGGTCCTCAGAGTTGCAGCCTTTCAGGGACGCTCCCTCTGCGTTGGAGCGCAGCATCTTCCCCCCTGGCAGGTTGGCACACTGGCACAGACAGGAGTCACTGAGAGCCGGAAGAACAACACCAAAGACAATCCAGAAGACACTTTTAATTTCTGCTTTGGCAGTCAATCCCATTAAATCATTACTGGGAGGAAGTGTAAAAGCTTTGGGAACCAGAACAACTCTAGAATCTATTTAAGAACTCGATGTTTTACACCTCTCTGTTTGTTCCAGCTCCTCTCTGTTAACACAAGCCCAGCCCTCCCAAGCTGCAGCAGCTCTTCCATCCAGCACAGAGCCTGACAGGTCAGCCCTCTCCAGGCTGGCCCAGCACAGGTTGGCACGGGCCAGGTTGCAGCGGCTCAGATTGGCCACCTTGAAGTTGATTTAACAAAGATCCAGGTGGGAAAGATCCGCTCCACTGAAACTGAGACCCTGGAAATCCC
>NW_020916147.1:0-1508 GCF_003984885.1 Neopelma chrysocephalum | reverse complement strand
GGCTTGGCACTGCTGGAGGTTCCTGTGGCCCCGGTGGCTCCGATGGTCCCAGTGGTTGCCCCACTGGTGTTGCCTTCCTCTCCCATGTCTGTGGCTGTGGGTGGAGGTGTCCCTGTTGGGCTCCCAGCAGCGTTGCCTGGGGGCAGAGGAAGGTGTTAGAGGGCTGCTGAACCCCCAGCCCATCCCTGAGCCCCCAAGGGAGGCAGGGAAGAGTCTGTGCTCTCCCAAATTCACTTTTTAATGCCCCAGAATGGCAGGGCGCCTCGGAGCACGGCTGGGAGAAGCTCAGGGATGAAATGTTTCAGCTGGGTGAGCACCAGGCTTTGGTGCAGCCCTTGCAGGGGCTCCAGGGCTCTCAGGAGGAGGAGGAGGACAGGCTCGTTTCTACCCTGATCCCACCTCATCCTCAGCTCACTGATGGATGCACAAAGCCCTGCACAAAGCTGGATTTCATAGTAGTTTGGGTTTATAATCCTTGGAGGAAAGACTCAGGCCTTGGAAGAGATCACTTGTGTGCCTCAGGATAGATAAGTTGGATTTACAGTTGCAGGCACAATCTCAAAGTAAATAGAAACATTCCCACTGGCTTGGGATCAGCCCTGACTCATGAGCAAAAACATCTTTGGAGGTAAAGCAGAATGTTTGGAGAGTGGTTTGCTGTTCTAACTTAAAGTTTATATATTGCTTCCTGCTGTGTTACAGAGATGACACTTCCAGCTTTTCCTTCTGAAATGAACTATATGAGTCAGTGAAAATGCATTTCTCCCCATTCCTCAACTTTCTCTGTTCTTAAGATCTCTTCCCACTTTTAACAAACAGCTTCACTCTCTACCCGAGGGCTCTTGGTGTTTAAGATTCTTATCCAGGCATCAAAAAGAAAATCACACAAAATGTGTTATTTCATTTGTATTTCTGCCCAGGGGAGCCCGAGCTCCAAGAAAAGTTACTTCATCCTCCCCAGCCACCCTCCACGAGGGATGGAGCAGCACTGGCAGGTCCTGGTCAGCTGCCAGAGCCAGTGCCAGGTAAACAGCCCTGCTGTTTGTGTGCTGCAGGACCCTGCATTGTCCTGGCAGGAATTTTTCTCCATCAGGGTGTCAGGATTTTGCTGGATCAGGCCCAGAGAGCCTGGATGGTTTGTGAGAAGAAAAGGCTGAGACCACTGAGGTTTGTTTTGGCAGTGGGGGGCAGTGGGCAGAGCTGTTCCTGCACTGTGAGGTTGGACTAGAGGGTGCTGAGGGGGAAATGGGTGCCCCAGTCTGGCCCCATGGGGCTGCCTGCACTGGTGCCTCCCATCCCATCCCATCCCATCCCATCCCATCCCATCCCATCCCATCCCATCCATCCATCTCATCCTATCTTAACCATCTCATCTATCCCATCCCATCCATCCCATCCTACTTATCCATCCCATCTTAAGTTATCATTCCCATCTATCCCATCCCATCCTATCTTATCCATCCCATCTTATGTTATCATTCCCATCTATCCCATCCCATCCATCCCAT
>NW_020916146.1:0-999 GCF_003984885.1 Neopelma chrysocephalum | reverse complement strand
AGACAGAGCCAGAAATAATCACTCGGTCCCTATCCCTGGGTGAGCTACGTGAGCTCCGGAGGGAGTTCACACGGCAGGCGAACGAGTCCATCCTGACCTGGCTGCTCCGAATCTGGGATGCCGCCGCTAACGACACAATTCTAGATGGAAGTGAAGCAAGGCAACTGGGATCCCTGTCTCGAGATGTCGTCATTGATCAGGGGATTGGAAGGAGGCAGGAAACTCTCAGCCTCTGGCGGCGACTGTTGTCCAGTGTAAGGGAGAGATACCTTTGCAAGGAGGACCTCCACGTACAGCAAGGACAGTGGAACACGATGGAACAAGGTATCCGGTGCTTGAGAGAATTGGCTGTACTGGAGATAATCTTTTCAGAGGACAAAAGATTTCCTAAAAGTCCAGATGGTGTACAGTGCACATCCCAGATGTGGTTGAAGTTTGCACGACTCGGGCCAGAAATGTATTCCCGCTACCTAGCAACGCTGCAATGGAGGGAGGGAGAGGACAAGGTTGGTGCATTGGTCAGCAAACTCAGGATTTATGAAGACACTGTCACCGCCCCATTACGAGCCCACGTTTCATCGGTGGAAACCAAACTGGCTGAACATGTCCGAAGCCTGGAAGAGAAGATTGAAGAAGGACACCAGAGGCTAAGAGAAGAAATTAAGGAAGGGATCTTCCATACCTCGCCAGGACAAACAAGGGTCTCTGCTATCAGGAGCCAGCGTCCCCCAGCTAAGGAGAGAGGGTACACTCCACGTGGCAATCTATGGTTTTACCTCCAAGAGCACGGAGAAGATATGAGGAAGTGGGATGGGAAACCCACCTCTTCCTTAGCAGCCCGGGTACGTGAATTGAAAAGAGGGACAAGTACCACAAGGAACTCTTTGAGGATGAATGCTGCTCCAGTCTCTCGTAGGCAAGACTCCAGACGGGCCAGGAATGATGATATGTGTGATCCTCTTGAAGGGACTTCCAGGTCATACTTACAAGAAGAGCGCA
>NW_020916145.1:0-855 GCF_003984885.1 Neopelma chrysocephalum | reverse complement strand
CCCCTTCTCTCCATTTTTTCATTAACGTAAGTCACAATCAATTTTTTCCACTCAGCCTCGAATACCGAGGACTGAATAGTTGTAAAGAGACCATTAATGACCGCCCTTATGTCATATGGAATTAGTAGGTAGGCAAGGAAGAAGGACTCCAGGAGACCGATCGTATATGGCGCTCCCAGGCCATACTCAACCATGGCCTTTTTTATATCCTTCAACATGGGATAGGAGATCGGTCTCCATTCCGGAGCCTTCCCTTCTTCCAGAAATATCGGAAAAGCTTTTAAAAACTCCGTGTCATTAGCCTGAGCGGCCTCCTCTCTGAAAGGTTTCCATATGTTGGGCATATCATTGTGCCTTTCAGGGGAGTACCGTGTGTGGTTTGTGTCATTGTCATTATCTGGGTCGGTGTCGGTGTAGCGGCAGGCAGGGTAGGCCCTGTTGTTACGGGCCCTATGGGCGCGGCCATGTTGCCGGAAACCGGCTTTGACCTTTGGCCTAGCCCCGCCCCTCGCCTCCCTTTTCCCCCCGGAAGGTGACCTCTCAGGGGAGGAGGCGGAGCTGGAGGGAGTGGACGAACACGTAGGCGACTCAGGGGAGGGGTCTTTGACGCGCACAGGAGGGGGTGGAGGTGGTCTGGAGGGTGGTGCTACGAGGGCCCGCCCCCTCTTTTCCCGCGCTGATGGTTCCCGCGCTGATTTTTCCCGCCTCCGTCCCGCGCGTCTCCCGTCTCCCTCCTCCTCGCCGCCATTTTGTGTTCGCTGTGATGGTGTCTTCTCCCTCCCGCCATCTTGTGAACGCCGCGATGTATGTGACGCAGTTGTTTTTTCGCGTTGCTTAGCTGGTACATGGAGGCTG
>NW_020916144.1:0-4972 GCF_003984885.1 Neopelma chrysocephalum | reverse complement strand
ACTAGGTGACTCTGTACCCTCTGTGCCCCTAAGAAGATGAAGATGATTAAGAAAAGCCCCCAGACCCAATTCCCAGGGGGTGAGCCAGGGGGTGGATCAGGGCAAAAGTAACGGGGTGGACACACTTGGGATTGGACAGAGGGGGTTATAAAATGTAACATCTCAGGCACAGCCTGTGCGCGTCGTATAACATCTTTTGCCTTGGCACAATTAAACCCTTTCCTTATCTCACCCTCAATTAACTGCTTCGGAGTTTTTTTCTTAGCACCAGCTGAGCAGGCATCAGCTGTTGGCCCGAATGGGGAAACCTGGACTGGAACTCCTTCAGACTGGAAACTTTCATCGTGCAGGAATTCCTCATCAAGCCGGCTTTTATCTGAGATAATTCCCGCCCTGGTCTGAGAAGCCCAGCTCCACAGAACCCACGGAAGGAAGCACAGAGCATAGAGGTGAGATAAGAAAAGGCAAAATAAGGGAAAAAGGTACCTGGTTTAGTTAGCAGCTGCGGGAAAGTTTTGTGTTCCCGGGAGGTAGGGAACACGGGGGACTGGAAAGTTAACTTAAGACTTGGGCCCAGATAGTCACGGAGAGTCGCTTTCCAGTTGGCGAATGGGTGGTTCACCAACCCAGGTCGGAGTGGGTTTCAGCCTGAGGCTGTTTTGTTTTTATAAGGGATGCCTTCCGGTGTGCTCTGACGCTGTGGGGAGCCGGTAGGGCTCTGAAGGCAGTGTGACTTGGTAAAATAGCTGAGAGGTTACTGTAACAACCTTGTGACCCTAAGGTGGCAAGTTCGAATCCTGGTGTGTGGTTGTGGTCTGTATGTGTTTTGCAATCATGGGTTGTGTGGATTCAAAATTTAAGATCCCTAAAGAATCCCCCCTGAGTCTGGTTTTAAAACATTGGAAGACTTTAACTGGTTCTGAGACAACTTTAAAAAAAGAAGAGCTGTGTAGGCTGTCTGTGGATGCTTGGCCGTTGTTTGGACAAATGGGAGGGGTGGCGTGGCCGGAATTTGGTCCATTTGAACTGGACACAGTGTTTCGATTAGTCTCGCTTCTTCATGTAGAACAGAGGTGGCAGGAAATTCGATATGCAGAGCTGTTTTTGTTTCTATAAACACTCCCTGAATTGGGGGTAGGAGATAAGAAGAACGAAAGTTCAGGAGAGATGGAAAAATCAGAAATGGCTTTAGGAAAAGGGAAAAAGAAAGATCGAGTTAAGGTTGCTCCTGTCCCACAAATTTTATTTAAAAGCACCGGAGAAGATGATTTAGATGTGTTAATATCACCTGACAGGAGAGAGAGTAGCCCGGGGGCTGGGCAGATCGGACTCCCCGCTGCAGGGGCAGCGGGGGGGGCTAGAGCTGCAGGAATGGCGGCTCCTGGACCGGCTTCTGCTGGGCAGGCGGGAGCCGCGGGGGGGCTCCCTGGCGCGGGTACGGCTGCGCCAGGGGGAATCGGTCAAGTTGGAGCCTCCGGAGGAGTTGGCTCGGGGGCGGCGGGAGCCGCTCCGGGCACGGTCAGCACAGGATCTGCTGCCATAGCAACGGGAACAGGAGCAGGCACTGCGGGAGTAAGAGGGCTGGGGCCAGCCCCGGCTGCAGCGGCAGCGGGGGGAGGGGCCCCAGGAGCGGTAGCAGGAACAACCCCTGGAATTCCGGGAGGGGCATGGGCGGTGCTGAAAGGCGAGGCCTCTGTCCTGACTGACCTTGGGGGTGGGGCTGGAGCCGCCCCCTTTCCCACGCATCCCCCTGCCGAGGGGGGCCAGTCCTTTACGGGAGGGGGAAAGAAAGAGGAACAGAGAGAGTTTCCAATCTCTGCCTCTCATGAAGAGAGAACAGAGACGCAGAGACAGGTCAAACTAGTTTCAGCTGCTGAGAGAAGGCAGAAGCGAGGTTTACCACCGTTTGATAAGGACACGGAAGCAGAGGGCGAACCAAGTGATAGCTTGGGGGAAGGAGAAGTAGACCCGCCTGTAGTAAGACTAAAAACAAAGGGGAAGAGGGCCCGTGAAGCGTTATCTGCCCCCGACCCGATAGCAGGTAGAACAAGAGCAAAGGATAAGCCACCGTTAGAAGCCCCCTTAAGACAGGCTGTAACCAATCAGGGCACAGTATTAATAAAAGTTCCTTTCTCACTGGTTGAGTTACAGCAATGGAAGGATTCTGTAGGGGCATATACAGATAACCCAGACAAGGTGGCAAACTATGTCCAAAGAGCAATCAAAACTCAGAACCCTGACTGGTATGACCTGGAAGTTATAACGGACACATTATTAGATCAAACAGAGAAGGAGATGGTAAAAAGACCTGCTCGAACTGCAATTGAAATGCTAAAAACCTCTGGGCAGTTTCCAGGGGAAGATATTAAGGACATCTTCCCCCCGACGATCCCAAATGGGATCCTAACATACCAGCAAATCTGGAAGCACTGAAACGGTATCAGGACTGGGTAATTTATGGATTTCGGCATGGGGTTCCGAAGGCGATAAACTGGTCCAAAATGTACGAGGTTAAACAAGACACAAATGAATCACCCACAGACTTTCTAAACAGGTTGAAGGATGTCATTAGGAAATATACCGACATAGACATAGAGTCAGATCTGGGAAAGAAAAATCTGGTGTATTTATTTGTAGGGCAGTCCACAGATGACATAAGAAAAAACCTGCAAAAGGCAGGTGGTGATAAGAAGGATATTGGTGAGCTATTAGATATAGCTTGGACGGTATATCGAAATAGGGAGCAGAAAAAGAGAACAAGGGTGATGGAACTAGAAGGTGGCTATCGAGAGCATCATAGATGTAACCACAGGTATCACAGGTCTAATCGTCAGCAGGACATAACAGATGATAGATGTTCTTATTGTAAAAAGAAAGGACATTGGAGAAAAGACTGTCCGGAACTGAGGAAAACTGAAAACCCTCTCCCCCCTCCACCACCAGCCCCCCAGCTGACTGTGAGTCAGAATGTATGAAGGGAATCGGAGGTTTCTTCCCCAGCAGAGCCTCTGGTCAAAGCTAAGCTGGGGGGTGAGGATGTTGAGTTCTTGGTTGATACAGGTGCGGCATATTCTGTGTTAAATACTGTGGAAGGGAAACTCAGTAATGAAACTATAACTGTGGTAGATGCTACAGGGGTAAGTGAAACAAGGCCATTTTTTAAACCTTTGAAATTTAAATTGGGCAAGCACTGGGTAACTCATTAATTTCTTTACATGCCAAATTCTCCTAGGCCTTTATTGGGTAGAGACTTATTGGAAAAATTAGAAGCTGAAATTAAATTCAGCAAGGGGGGAGACATAAAAGTTATAATTCCAGACACTAAATATATCGAGGCAGCTACTTTCTTTATACAGGAAAATCATGGAGAGATCCCTGCAGAAGTTGAAAATGCTGTCATACCTTTAGTCTGGGCCAGCGAGTACCCTGGGAAGTCAAAGCAAGCTGAACCAGTAAGCATCACACTCAGGCCAGGAGCAGTCCCGGTAAGGCAAAAACAATATCCTTTGAAATTAGAAAGCCAAAAAGGCTTAGCACCTATAATTGAAAGGTTTCTTAAATTTGGTTTACTGGTGGAATGTGAATCCAGATTTAATACCCCCATCCTACCAGTGAAAAAGGCTGATGGCAAAAGCTATCAGCTAGTCCAAGATCTTAGGGCCATCAATAAAATAACTGAGGACATCTACCCAGTGGTAGCCAACCCCTATACACTGTTAACCACATTGACAGAAGATTTAGGATGGTTCACTGTACTCGATCTTAAAGATGCCTTTTTCTGCATTCCTGTACACAAAGACAGCCAAGAGATTTTTGCCTTTGAGTGGGAAAATCCTGAGACAGGGAGGAAAACGCAACTAACCTGGAGAGTTCTTCCACAAGGCTTTAAGAACAGTCCAACAATTTTTGGGAACCAGTTGGCAAAAGAACTGGAGGACTGGAGAAGACAGCAGCAAGAAGGAGTTGTCCTGCAGTATGTAGATGACATGTTAATTGCAACCAAAAGCCGTGACCAATGCATCGAGCTCACTGTAAGTCTCTTGAACTTTTTGGGGCTAAGTGGGTATCGGGTCTCAAGAGAGAAGGCACAAATAGCCAAAGAGATAGTCATCTACCTGGGACTTGAAATCTATCGTGGGCATCGGCGACTCAGTACAGACCGGAAAGAGGCCATTTGCCATCTCCCAGAGCCCCACACTGTACGAGAGATGCAGGCCTTCCTGGGAATGGTAGGATGGTGTCAGCTGTGGATAGCTAACTATGGGTTGCTAGTCAAACCTCTATATGAAGCCCTGAAAACAGCCAAAGAGGGAGTTGTAACATGGACAGATGAGACCAGAGATGTGTCTAAACAACTGAAACAGTCCTTGATGTCAGCTCCAGCACTAGGATTACCAGATTTAACTAAACCTTTCGATCTGTTCACACACGAGCAGTTGAATGTTGCTCTTGGGGGTATTATCGCAGACTCTGGGAAGCCAACGAAGAGCTGTGGCTTATTTCTCTAAACAGCTGGACAGTGTTAGCCAAGGGTGGCCGGGGTGCCTGCGAGCTGTTGCAGCAACTGTTATCCTGATTGAAGAGGCCCGGAAGCTCACCCTTGGGCAGCATATCACCGTGTACGTACCCCATGCAGTTCAAGCCGTGCTTGAACAAAAGGGAGGCCACTGGCTGTCCCCCAGCAGAATGCTTAAATATCAGGTTGTGTTACTGGAACAGGATGATGTTACTTTGAAAACAACATCTATTGTAAATCCAACTATGTTTCTGTCCTCGACACTAACTGACAGTGTCCCCGAGCATGACTGTTTACAGACTATAGAAGAGACTTATTCCAGCAGACCAGACCTGAAAGATGTGCCTCTGGAAAATGCAGACTGGGAACTGTATACAGACGGAAGCAGCTTCATGTGAGATGGTAAGCACTTCACAGGGTATGCAGTGACGACCAGAGATGAAGTGATCGAGGCAA
>NW_020916143.1:0-2617 GCF_003984885.1 Neopelma chrysocephalum | reverse complement strand
CCCCCCAGCCCCAAGCCGTGACACATGGGCATGTCTTGTCCATGCAGTGCAAACATGGACTCCTGAGCTGGTCATTTGCTGTCCCTCCTTGGAGGGAAGAACAAGCCCAATGGCCTGGGGTGAGAGGCCAGTGCTGGGAGCGGCGCTGGCTGTGCCAGGGCACTGCTGGGTGCCCCCACCCTCAGCACTCCCACCCTTGTGCTGGTCACTGCTGTTTTCCTCTCCAGGGCGTTGTGTTGGGCACATCCTGGAGAGCAAAGTGGAAAGCAGATGGAAGCTTTGAGGCCCTGGCCTGAGGAGATGGCCCTGCAGGATGGCAGTGCTGCTGCAGAGGTCAGCTCTGTGCCAGCAGTGCCCGTGACTGTCCCTGCCTGCAGTCCCTGGACAGTCCTGCAGCAGGACTGGGACCGACTGCCAGAGCACTGAGGCCTCCAACAACACAGGGCTCTGCAGGACAGTGTGGAAGGGAAGGAAGAGGAGGCCCTGCAGGAGAAGGGCTGCTGCTCCCTGGCAGTGCTGCTCTGCTGGGACTCTTTTCTGGCCCAGCTCTGCACAGAGGCCCCGACCCTGCAGCTGCAGAGAAGTCAGAGAGGAAAGATGTCAGGCAAACAAGCCAATGCAGAGTTCTTTATTTGGTTGAAGCAGACAGT
Organism: Neopelma chrysocephalum; assembly: GCF_003984885.1. Taxonomy (NCBI): domain Eukaryota; kingdom Metazoa; phylum Chordata; class Aves; order Passeriformes; family Pipridae; genus Neopelma; species Neopelma chrysocephalum. Next base: position 1,967 of record NW_020916143.1, on the reverse strand, counting down.
GAGTACAATTCCCAATTTGTACAGCCTCTGGACCAAGCTAGAAAGGCAAACACTGAATTGAAAATGGTGTTTGTATCTATATAAAGATATATATATCTTTATAGATATAAAGATGTTTTGGTGTGAACAAATTGTCACAAAAATAACACCCCTACCAGGAATAAAAAATAGAGAAGATATGGTGGGCCTTTAATGAGATCCATAAGAGGATTGGCCTTTAATGAGGTACATAACATGTAGAAGAAGGAGAGTTTATTGCTTCTGAAAACCAGCCAGTTATCAGTTTCCTCATGGCTTCCTTGAGCTCCTGGTTCCTCAGGCTGTAGATGAAGGGGTTCAGTGCTGGAGGCACCACCGAGTACAGAACTGACAGTGCCAGATCCAGGGCTGGGGACGAGATGGAGGGGGGCTTCAAGTAGGCAAAGAATAAGGTGCTGATAAACAGAGAGACACAGCCAGGTGAGGGAGGCAGGTGGAAAAGGCTTTGTGCTGTCCCTGCTCAGAAGGGATCCTCAGCACAGCCCTGAAGATCTGCACATAGGAGAAAACAATGAAAACAAAACAACCAGACATTAAACAGGCAATAACCACAGTGAGCCCAATTTCCCTGAGGTAGCCTGAGTGTGAGCAGGAGAGCTTGAGGATGTGTGGGATTTCACAGAAGAACTGGCCCAGGGCATTGCCCTGGCCCAGGGGCAGGGAAAATGTATTGGCTGTGTGCAGCAGAGAATAGAGAAAGCCAGTGGCCCAGGCAGCTGCTGCCATGTGGGCACAAGCTCTGCTGCCCAGGAGGGTCCCGTAGTGCAGGGGTTTGCAGATGGCAACGTAGCGGTCGTAGCACATGATGGTGAGGAGGGAAAACTCTGCTCCAAGAAAGAAGACAAGCAGAAAGGCCTGTGTAACACATCCCATGTAGGAGATGGTTGTGTTGTCCCAGAGGGAATTGTGCATGGCTTTGGGGACAGTGGTGCAGATGCAGCCCAGGTCTGTGAGGGAGAGGTTGAGCAGGAAGAAGCCCATGGGGGTGTGCAGGTGGTGGTCGCAGGCTACGGTGCTGAGGATGAGGCCGTTGGCCAGGAGGGCAGCCAGAGAGATGCCCAGGAAGAGCCAGAAGTGCAGGAGCTGCAGCTCCCGCCTGTCTGCAAATGCCAGGATGAGGAACTGGGCCATGGAGCTGCTGTTGGACATTTTCTGCCTCTGGGTATTTGTTTCCAACACAGGAGAAGAAGACAATAAGAGGCCAGTTAGTGTGGACTTATCTAAACAAAGTCAAAACTGTATTCCACAGACACTCCCCATGTCACACACAGACAGCTTTTTGATTTGCTCGGAGATCTTCCTTCAGCTCCAGTGCTGGGTCCCTGCTCAACAGCATTTTCACTGTCATAGCATCACTCTGCTTCTATATAGGGGTTTCACATAACAAGGAGATGTTAAGGGACAGGTTTCCATCCTGGAGGGGAATTCACAGCTTGGAAGGAAACCTCAGGGAGACAGCCAAGTGTCCTTATGATGGCATTTGATTTCAGGGGACTCAGCTCCTTCCCCAGCACCACAGGCTGCACTGGTAGGGGTCATATTCCGTTTGCAGGTGCAAAAAAGACAGCTCAGACTAGTCCTGATGGGTCTAGCAGAGGTGATGCTGGTGCTGTCCACAGGCAGAGCACTGGCTGAAAGCACATTAGGAAGCTCAGACAGACCTACGGAGCACTCACAGTTCAGATGTCTCAGGGACTTGTCAAAATTAATACTTTCTTAGTGATTTATTCTTCCCATTCCTCAAGAGTAAGAAAACTGGAAACACAATCAGGAAATTTCTTTAACCTTATAAAAATCTTTGTCTTGGAAATATTCTGGGAGGGAGCTGAAGCTCTGAGCATGTCCTCCTCCTCTACACTTCAGATACTCTCAGAGTTGCACTTACAGAATCTGTAGTTGGTGGGTAGTGCCAGCTTTACCAGATGCCT
>NW_020916142.1:0-886 GCF_003984885.1 Neopelma chrysocephalum | reverse complement strand
CCTTACCGGGACTGCTCCTGGCCTGAGTGTGATGCTTACTGGTTCAGACTAAAGGTATGACAGCATTTTCAACTTCTGCAGGGATCTCTCCATGATTTTCCTGTATAAAGAAAGCAGTTGCCTGGATATATTTAGTGTCTGGAATTATAACTTTTTTTTTCTCCCCCTTGTTGAATTTAATTTCAGCTTCTAATTTTTTTCCTTATGTCATCTGTGGACTGTCCCTACATATAAGTACACCAGGTTTTTCTTTCCCAGATCTGACTCTCTGTCAATGTCAGTATATTTCTTGATGACATCCTTCAACCCGTTCAGAAAATCTGTGGGTGATTCATTTGTATCTTGTCCAACCTCACACATTTTGGACCACTTTATCGCTTTCAGAACCCCACGCCGGAATCCATAAATTACCCAGTCTTGATAACGTTTCAGTGCTTCCAGATTTGCTGGTACATTGGGATCCCATTTGGGATCGTCAGGGGAGAAGATGTCCTTAATATCTTCCCCTGGAAACTGCCCAGAGGTTTTTAGCATCTCAGTTGCAGTTCGAGCAGCTCTTTTTACCATCTCCTTCTCTGTTTGATCTAATAAAGTATCCATCATAACTTCCAGGTCATACCAGTCAGGGTTCTGAGTTTTGATTGCTCTCTGGACATAGTTTGCTGCTCTCGCTGGGTTATCTCTATATGCCCCTACAGAATCCTTCCATTGCTGTAACTCAACCAGTGAGAAAGGAACTTAAATAAAACTTTAAATAAAATTTGTGGGACGGGAGTGGCCTTAACTCGATCTTTCTTCTTCCCTTTTTCTAAAGCCATTTCTGATTTTTCTGTCTTTTCTGAGCCTTCATTTTTCTTATCTCCCCCTCCCAATCCAGGGTGTGTTA
>NW_020916141.1:0-4103 GCF_003984885.1 Neopelma chrysocephalum | reverse complement strand
AGAACTAACATTCTTCCTGTTCTTTATTTGCTGATCACGTCATATTTATCTGCCTGTCAGAACTGTTAGAGCACTGGATGGAGAGCAGGTCATATGAAGAGGATTACGGAGTCAAAGGCAGCTTGTACTTAAGTGCAGGGAAAGTATAAATATTTACATATGTTGGCACAGTGCCTAGCCTTAATGCTTAAAATCCTTTGGAGAGCTGTCTGCATATTTACTGTATTAATGATCAAATGCAAGGCTGTGTTGGGAAAGGTCTTCCATTTGGAAGTCAGTAGTTGAGACTGTCTTGCCTATGAAAAAGAGGGAGAATTTTCATTAGAGGATGTATGATTCTGGCTGGTAATAGTCTTAATTCAAGGTATTTTTAGATAATTGATTTAATACAAGCAGAACAAATGGCCAGAAGTGTAATGAGAGACAAGTTGAAATTAGAAAGTAGATGTGCATTTTGAATGTATTGTCATAGCAACTGATTAAATTCTCCCTCTCTTGCTGTTCTGGGGACCTTTTAAATGTGCTTTGGCTAAATAAAAAGTATTAGACTATTTCAGAGCCAAAAGGTCAGCTCTTGTTGTCTATTTTGCACTTTAGTACACTGATACTTGCTAACCACTTATAACCCTAGATGCAGAATGAGAACTTGGGTTATTAACAATAAACAAGTAAACAGCAGAAAGACTTGACCTTTCTTTTGAATTGCCCTATGGTGATAAAAAATACCAAACAAACCTCCTTCCCCAAAGAATCACCCCCCCAAAATACCCCAACAACTCACCAAACAGAAAATCACCAACAACCAAAAAGCAGAAGTAACAAACATGAACAGCAAGTGGAGGAAGAGTTTGAAAGCGGGATGGACAGAAGCAGAAGTGTTACTGCCCACTCTTAGGCCACTGTGCCACTGTGCTGATTAAATGGCTATTGTTAGGTTTAGATTAGTAGTTATTTGTTGTTGTTGGGTTTTTTGGTGGTGTTGATTTTTGTTGTTGTTGTGGGGGATTGTTTGTTTGTTTGTTTTTATTTTGTTGTTTTTTTTTTTCTGTATTAAAAATCTGGCTCGGTTACTCTCTAGTTCTGATGTGTTTTCTTTTCCAGGTGGTTGGTGTTTCTGCAGTGCTTGGCACAGGACTGGGTGAGTTTTTTATCCAGCTTTCTAAAGCTGTAGATTAATAGGAGAGGTAAGGGGATAACTTTTGGTCCGCGACCCAGTGACCACTTCCTGAAGGTCCTGATTCATGAGTCTGCTCCTTTGATTTGAAGGAGTGTCCAGTTGCCATAGCCAAGGTAGCTTAGGGTGTCCAGTATCAGCATAAAAAGCAGCAGTAAAAAGGAACTATTCAGAGATGAATTTTTTGCTGTTCTGTGAAAAAGTAAAAGCTATCTGTGCCAGCAAATCTGTGAAGTAATTTTTTTCATGTATAAAAATAAAGATTTTGTAAAACAGATGTTGTTCACTGTTTTAGTGCTAATATTTGAGCTAATTGTGAGAAAATTATTGGGAAATAAGATTGTGTCTTCCATTCAGATGGATAGAGAGTTCTTAAAAATAAATTTCCAAAGGGATTTGTTGAGACTATCCCTGTATCTTCCTGCACCAGTGAAGAGTACTAGTTTGACTTAGACAGTAAGAAAGACTGAATTGCAATGCCAAAATCAGTAACTCTGCTCACCTTGAGTTCTGGCTGTCCAAACGACAGTTCTCTGCAGGCACAGCTACACAGAGTTTGGCTTCCTAGTGCTGCTGAAAATGTCCTAGAATCCCACCATACTGGAGGTTGCTTTCCATGCTTAGTCAGAAGTTCTGTGTAACCTTAGTTGAAATGTAAGACCTGCATAGTGACTTCTGCTCTCTGACTGGGGGACAGACGGCTGGGTTTGAGTGAGGTTTGTCTTCTCCTGATGTTTTAAATGTTCTCAGAATCCACATGTAAAACTTTATCTACAGAAGGAAGCTCAAAATAAACAAAAGAGAGAGCAGCTGGAACACTTGTGGAAGGACATGGGCAGTGTGTGTGTGCAGGGCAGCACACTGGCAGGTACCTCCCCAGGAAGATAAAGTTTACTGCAGAAGTTTTCTGAAGAGTTTCCCTTGTGAAGTAATACAGTGCTTCTTTGTCCTCACAGCAGAAGTGTGAAAGCAGCTCCATGTTAGAGGAGTGGGGCTTTAGTTCCTGTGGGATTGGTCACACTTAGCTCTTCCTGTGTCAGTCATAGGTTTGGAAGAAACCCCGCTGTGTAGCTAAAGCAGTGGACCTACTAGAAATAATGAAATACTTTAGGAAAGGTGAAACAGTCAGATTAGAATATGAGAAAGCTCTGCTGTTGGCTGCACTGTTCCTTATATGAGGCAAGTAGGTGCTGATGGAGTCTGTCCTGTGTCTGGGATCCACAAGCAGCTTTCTGTCCCCTTATGGCAGGTGTTAATTGCTCTGTTTCTGTGCAGATAGAAACCTTACCTTTAGCAAGCTGGTTTGTGTACAGCCGTTTCTGTTCCCTTCAAGGACCTGATGCTTCTGCAATGGGTCCCTCTGAGCTAATACTAACACGAGGAACTCTCGATGAAGAGCAAGAAGACAGGGAGAGTGACACTGATGACTGACCATGAAGGTAAGGGAATGAGATCTAAAAGCTGCCTGTCTAGTCAAGAAATCCCCTCTATATTTCATGACCTGGATGGACTGTAAGGAGAGCCTAGAAAACAAGCAAACGTTCAGTCACCTGACGTGTCAGAATCTGTAGCAGAAGCTCAGCTGCAATGGTCAGTCTAGGGATATCACTCTAGCTTTTTTCACTTGTAATGGAGTTAAAACTGAAGGAACGGCATAAAGAAACTTGCAGGGAACCATGCATGAAGACTTTTATCTGTGAACAACTTCCTCTGATAGATTTTTATTTTTCTTTCTGCAGTAACTGTTGGTCTGATGAGTTAAAGGTCTTGCAGCCAACTGACTGCACATTTGGCCATCTGCCACTGTGGCTTCCTGAAGCTGAAGGAACCAGAAAGCAGTTTCTTTTCCTGCAACTTCTTCAGATCTCTCTGTTGAGAGCTTAGATTTAGAGCTCTGACAGCATTAGCATCCAGAGTACTCACTGGTCCCCAGAGGCACCTTCCGTTCGCTGAGTGCAGTCAGGCATCTGCTGCAGCCAGGGCACAACTTGATCGATCCGCCGTTTGATGTTTTGGTTTTCATTAAGTAGATTTTACGTACTTTACGTACCTGGGTGCAGATCGGCTTCATCATCAGCGGGCACTGCGCAGGAGAAGGTGGGCAGCGGGCCTGGGGCGGGTAGGGGGATAGGGGTGGGGGCGGGCACTTAAAAGATTTCGGCCAGGGAGCTGATCTCAGCCAGCACCTAGTCGGGGCAGTCTAAGTCCCCGTAGAAGCAGAACTGCTGCATGGGGAGAGGCGGTCAGAGGCGCACTGCCGCTTTGCGTCCTCCCCACTCTCCGCCGCCGACTCCCGGCCCACCACGTTGCCGCTGCTCCCCGGTCCCCCATGCCGCACAGTCCGCCTTCGCGACACGGAACCGCCCCGTGTGCCGGTGGGGGGCGCCCCGAGGGGCTCTGCAGGGGCCTTGGGGCCGGGACCCCGGGAGTGCGGCCCGACCAAGGGCAGGGCCCCTCCGACACGGCCGTCGTCCCTCCGCCCGACCACCCGAGCGCCTCCCGCCACCCGCGGCCACGGCCCCGCGGGCTCCAAACCCCGCCAATCCCGGCCCGAGGCAGCGTCCGGCCCGCCAATCCCGGCCCGCCTTTCTCGGCGCCGTCCAATCACGGCCCGCCTTCTCAATCCGGCAGCGGTCCCGCAAGCTCTGCCCGCTCAGCCGCGGCGCGGCCCCTCCGCGCGGCCCCGCCCCCCCGTTCCCCTCAGGCGCTGCTGGGACCACGGAAGGGCGGTAGGAGCTCCGCCGCCACGTCCCGTCCGGGAGCTCTCCCGGGAGAAGCGGAGGGAGGCGGGGAGCGGGCGGGAGCGGCCCCGGGAGCGGGGCTTGCGGGGATAGCGGGGTTCTCGGGAACGGGCGGGCGAGGATTGGCTGGGCTGGCACAGAGGGGCGGGGCTGTGCGGGCCGCGGGCTATAAATAGCGGGGGGGGGGG
>NW_020916140.1:0-1135 GCF_003984885.1 Neopelma chrysocephalum | reverse complement strand
CAACCCCTCGGCACCAGCAGTAACTCCCCACAGAGAGCTTGCATTGCCTACATTCTCTGATCAGATTCTTTTCCAGGTAGAACATCCTGCTACAAGGGGTCTGTTACCGACTGCCCCAGAAAGGGGGGGTAACCAGGTTCTTATTAATAAATCCCTTGGGGTGGATTAGAGTGAAACAACACTGAATAATCGGTGTTTGAAAACATATATATGTAGAGTTTATTTCAGAACAATGTTGTTTCAAAGGTAAACAGGTATGTTGCCATTTTGGGTGTTATCATCTCTATCTCTCATCTACAACAATGTGGCATAAAGAGAACCTTTAGGGAAAATGCATAAAGGAGAGAAAAGAAAGACAGGATAAGGGTGAGGGAGAGTAAGGGAAAGCACAGCTGAGAGTGGAAAGATGTCTATAGTCACTGCCCATGGGGTCCAGCGATGGAACTTGGGAGTTGCAGCTTCCATGTCTGTCAGTTGAAGTGGTGGCCTTGATCCATTGGGGGTGGGGGAGGGAAGTCCCCACACTCCAAGAAGTTCTGAGTTATTATATCCATGGATGGTGTCTCGGGCCATGCCACGAACCCCCAACATCTCCTGGGCCTGCGCAGAGTTCCCGTGAGGGGCCTGGGAAAAGGGATTTTCCTGCCTTTCAGGATTGGTGGAGGGGGGATGGGCTTTGATGGGCCATCAGAGGTCTAATGCAAAAGTCCTGCAGAAGCCTGCAAGAGTCCCTTGGCAATCCTAGAATGCACAAATCATGAACCATTTCAGTCTCTGACACCACCCCGTGATTTATGCATTCAATAATTTCTCTTCTTTGGTCGTTCACTGTGAATCTTCTTTGTGGGCGGTGCCTTTCGTGTAGTGGACAGAAAGAGAGAAGAGTAAAGAAAAGGAAGAGATAGCATAAGTCTTTTCCCAGTACAATGCAATTCCCAGAAAAAAACCAAACCTTATAGTAAAATAGTAAGCATATGGGACATAACAGGATCTCAATAGCTGGCATCAAACTTCCTAACATTAACAAAGTTACAAACATCAGGATTTAATATTGACACAAATCTAATTTTCACTAGCCACTCTCTCAGCTCCGTGAGTAATCAGGGCATCCTTTAATGCGTGGTGGGTGTGAGGA
>NW_020916139.1:0-2287 GCF_003984885.1 Neopelma chrysocephalum | reverse complement strand
TCTGGCAAAGCTCAGTTGCGTGACGGACAGTGGTCGGTGAGGACACCTGACACTCTTAATTTGATAACTCTTACCTCTGTTTGAAGTCAGCATAGAGGACTCTGCTGGGGAACCCTTTCCTGCAAATCCTGATCCCTTCCAACACGCCGTTACAGCGCAGCTGGTGCAGCACCAGCTCGTGCTCCATGGCACCTGAGCAAGGCAGAGCAGAGCACAAAGGAATGGCACAGATTCCAGTGTGGAGGGGAATGGATGTCAGAGCAAACCCTCTTCCTACTTGAGCATCTTACCAGGTGTTTTAGTCTCATTGGGGATGATGCAGCGCACAAAGTGGGGGTGAGTGCTCCGCAGATTGGTCATCAGCTTGTTCAGGTTTTCCTGTGGGTTCATCACTTAGTGAGTATGTGTAAGAAATGTGGAAAAAATGACCCTTCTTGTTGTTTGAACTTAGCATGAAAGGCCTGTCAATGGAGAGGCTGAAAGTTGTCAGCTGAGAATACCTCAATCAATAGTTCAATCCCCTCTGATTCTGAACATTAAACATCATCTTCTAGGATAAGTATTAAACCAATGAAGAAAGTGGGCACTTTTTATGAGAAATTTATGTTTACAGTGAGCGCAAGTTTAGATCTTTACAGAGCTATTTTTAATTCCATAATATTTTTATTTTTATTTTTAATGATGGTCTAAAGAGAAGTCATATGTATTTGGAATCTCTTTTGATTGGTCGATTGGTTGGGGTATTTTGCTTTTTACCATGTCTGAACCAGTTAAAAATGCAGAATAACTCTTTGCATAAATGAAAAGAATTTTTTACATACCCGGAAAAGAGCTGAGACAGTCTGGAAAGAAGAACCCTTCTTCTTGGCACCTTTCTTGCCACCACCACCACCACTACTGGCCTCTGATAAAATGAAGATAATGAAGATAAAATCTGTTGCTTTGGGGATCAGTCGCTGTGCATCAAAGAGATGACATTTCAGAGAACTGACCTGCCTCTCCCCCAGCAGAGGCAAATAGTAAGGCCAAGGTCTTCACAGATGATTTCTGGTACAGCCCAATGACAGTTTCGTTCAGGGGGTCCTTGTTCTTCTCCAGCCACCCAGAGATGTTGTAGTCCACTGTGCCAGCGTAGTGCACCAGGGAGAAGTGGGCCTCAGCCTTGCCTTTGGTAGGTTTGGGCTTCTGGAAGTTGTTGGACTTGCCCAGGTGCTGGTCATAGAGCTTGTTCTTGAAGGAGGTGTCAGTTGCCTTGGGGAACATGCACTCCTCTTCCAGGATGGAGAAGATGCCCATGGGCTGAGGGAAGCAGCAAAAAATAACAGTGATCAAATACAGATCTGCCTTCAGAAGGAGACTGCAGGGAGACACAGGAAACTGAGAAATTGATGGAATTTTTGGATAAAAAATGGGTCAAATCTTTGTCAACTTTTGCACTCTTGGTTCCAGAAAAAATGTGAATTTGTGTCTGACTAATGCATTTTGTGACTGGTAGTGTCACAATAATCAAACAACATTTTCTGACTAATTTTGAAACTGATGAATTGAAAGATGATTTTTTTTTTTTAATTAGCATTTTCACGAGGTGATTTGTATAGTCAAAGGTGTCTTACTAAAATTGACCTTATTGCCACAGATTAACAGATCTTTCAGCTACGTCCTACTCTTGTTTTTTTGGCAATATATCTGTCTTTCTGTTCCTATACAAGAGGATGTTGCACAGAAACAGCGTCTGCTTATAGTGGTGTTTTTATTGATCCCTGTTAAATCAGTACTTTTTTCCCATATGCATCTATTATTTTTCTTAGAAATTATGTTTCAGAAATCATAGTATTAATATGGAAATCATAATATTGAAATTGTGTCTAGATTCCTCAAAAGAGATCTTTCATCTTTGTAGTCTAGAAAACACACCTACGGAGAATCCTTGTCATCCAATTATGTGTGATTGCATTAATTCTTCTATTGCCATACAAGAAAAATTACAGTTAGCTTTTTTAAAATGCGTAGCAGTGCAGTTAATGGATAACCTAAAAGTACTTCATTTGTAGCCTAATCATACTTTCAGAATACATGCAATATTTGAAATAAAAAGGCACTTCAAATAGAAAGAGCCAGGAACATAAATGGATAATAATAGATAGGTTTGTGAAGCATTAGAGCAAGAAAAAGTAAGGCTAAAGAAAAATCCTGAAATTCTGTCATGAAGAAGGAAACTAAATCTTAAATGTAATCAACACACCTTCTCAATGAGCTCAATGCAGGCAGCCAGGTCCATCCCAAAGTC
>NW_020916138.1:0-1001 GCF_003984885.1 Neopelma chrysocephalum | reverse complement strand
GCGTTTCCGCTGTCCTCAGTCGTGGCGTCACCCTCTGCCATGAGATCACTTGTTGTGGTTTCAGTGTTGGCTGTGTCATCAGTCATGGCAGTCTCAGGGTTTGCTGTTCCATCCGTTGGTGCCTCATCAGAGCCTGATGTTCCCTCAGTTGGCATCAGTGGGATGTCAGCCTGTGCCACGAGATCAGTGTTGGAGCCAGTTGTGTTACCAGCCAAAGCGGTGTCAGGCTTTGCTGTGCCGTCCATCGGTGCCGCGTCAGAGTGTGATGTGCCATCGATGGGCATCGGGGCCATGTCAGCCTTGGCCATGACATCAATCGCTGCGGTGTCAGAGCTGGTTGCATCTTCATCCAAAGCAGTGTCAGGCTTTGCTGTGGAATGACTCGGTTCAGTGTCATCCTCCACGGTGAGATCGGCCAGTGCGGTGTCAGGGTTGGCCGTGTCCTCGGTCACAGCGGTGTCAGAGGTTGCTGTGCCATCAATGGGCGCGGTGCTGCCATCAGGTTTCTCCTTGAGCTCAGCTGGCCTGGGGTCAGGCTGTGCCACGAGCTCAGGGGCTGTGGTCCTGGCTGTTCTACGCCGGATGCGCATGATTCTCAGCAACCTCTGCAGGAGAAGAAAGGGCAGGGAAGAGAGGGAAGTGCGAGGGAGCGCTCCAGCAGCAGTGCCAGGCTGAGCAGGGACAGCAGGCCCAGCCCAGGAGGGGATGGCTGCAGGTACCTGAACTGCTCTGCGGAAGCGGCTGCGGGGGCGGTCCTGCTCCTCTGTCCGGTCCTGGCCTGGATCTGGCAAAGAGCGAGTGCAGTCAGAGCTGAGGGGCTGCAGGAGAGGCCAGAGAACACAGCCCAGCCCTGCGCTCCAGAGGCAGGGCCGGCCCTGGGGTGCCCCGTGGATGGAGCAGGGATGCTGGGGGGTCAGCTTGGTCCCTCTTCCCCCCTCCCTTTCCCCGGGCATGTCCACAGGGCACAGGAAGGGGCCAAGCTGGCTGCAGCCACCAGCCCT
>NW_020916137.1:0-2371 GCF_003984885.1 Neopelma chrysocephalum | reverse complement strand
AGTGTGGGGCACACGGGCTGGGGGTCCCTCCCAAGCCCCCCGGGCAGACGGCGTTGGCTGGGGGGATGTGAGGGCTGGGCCTGCTCAGCACAGCCCCGGCCTCGTGCCCAGTGCCTCTTTCCTGCCCCACACAAGAGCTTCCCGGCCCCCCCAGGGCTCCCCTGCTGCTGCCTCTGCTCCTGGCCCTGCCTTTGCTGCTCCCTTGGCTGGGCCAGCGGCTGCAGGGGGGGGATGGCAGCAGCTTCAGCTCCACGGCACTTCCTGGGGGGAGCTCAGCCCAGGGGGGACGGGCAGGGACCTGATGGGGATGGACAGGGGCCCAGCAGGGACAGCCAGGGCCTGCAGGGGAAGCCACAGGGACAACCTGGCCCCCCACACTGCCAGGGCTGTCTCTGCTCCTCCTTGCAGGCTCTGTGGCCAGGCACAGGCAGCACCTCTGCCTTGCACTTATTCTCAGCCTCACCTCAGGGACAGCTCTGGGCTCACCTCAGGGCCTGGGCTCAAGGACAGGAACCTGCAGGGAGGGGACATGATGTGCAAGCTGAGGGCTGCCTGCTTGCACTGGCCTCTGGGCTTCTTTCTCCTTCTACAACCATCCCAGAACTTAGCCTGCTTTTCTAACACCACACATTTACACACTAACCTTGCAGATATATATGGACAGACATCTCTATCACCCTGGGGATAGAGCCTCAAGCATGTGCTGCCATAGGAATGGGAATCACAGAATCACACAAGCAGCCACGTTGGAAAAGACCTCCGAGATCATCAAGTCCAACCCTTGATCCAACCCCGCCGTGCTTCCCAGACCATGGCACTGAGGCCACATCGACTCTCACCTTCAACACCTCCAGGGACCCTGACTCCACCCCCTCCCTGCCCAGCCCAGTCCAAGGCCTGATTACTCTCTGGGGAAAAAATTGCTTCCTAATATCCAACCTAAACCTCCCCTGGCACAGCTCAAGACCCAGCCCTCTTGTCCTACTGCTGCTTCCTGGCACAAGAGCCCCACCCCCACCTGGCTACAACCTCCTGGCAGGGACTTGCAGAGAGTGATGGTTCATGCTGGGGACCTGAGGGAGCCTCTGCAATCCCATCCATGGGGCACAATCTCCTCTCCAGAGCTTGACTCACTGCAGACTTTGCAGGGAAATCTCTGCTCGCAGCTGCATCCTGAGCCCAAGGTCAGTTTGTATCCCCAAGTGCTGATCCAAGGTGTGCCTGGGATTGGAGCCTGGGCTCTAATTAACCTCTCCTGTGCTGCCAAACAGTAGGAGCTGTATGGCCAAGGGACAAACTCTGTGATTCCTGTCAGTGTCCATGGTCCCTGTCAGTGTCCTTCAGGGAAATTGGGAAGAGGAAATGAAGAAACCGGTTTGGAACCATATTGGTGTCGAAGTGGGAAAAACCTCCTTCCATGGAAATAAAACTTAGTTTTTCCTGGGCTGAATGAGCTCATTCAGGGATGAAGGACTGGGACTTCTGTGGACACTTGTGCTGGTTTCTTTGGACACTTGTGTTCCTTCAGAGAGCCCCTGGAAACACTCTGCTGTTCACTCCCAGGGCCACCAGTGCCTGGGTCCTGTCTGCAGCAGCAGATTGCAGTGGGACAGGAGAAATGCTTTTCTGAGCCTCTGGGCTGGACACAGGCACAGCCTGACCCTGAACCCAAGGGAAACAAAGACAAATTCCACGGCTTTAGCTGGAACAAGGTTGGGGGGGTTTCCTGAGGGCAGCACTACACCAGACTTTTGTGTGTGTGTGTGTGACAGGCAGAAGCACAAATGCCTGCACAGCCCAGAGCAGTCAGTGTGGGGCTGGGCTTGCTGCTGCAGAGACCCCCAGGGAACAAACCCAGGCAATAGTTTGGGTTTATTCCTTGCTCTGTGTCAGTGGAACAGAATGTTCCACAGGAGCTCTGTCCCCCTCTGTGGCACCGGGTGGTTCGAACCTCAAGAGGGGGGGGGTCAAGTGCAAGTTCCCTTCTGAAGTGTGTGTCCCTAAGGAGGACACTTGCCTTATTATTGCTTATTATTTGTAACATCTTACAGATCTATCATACAACACCTAAGGATGAATTCTATAGAATATGTGCCATATATATGATACAGAATATATCTGATTATTGCTTTATCTGTCTGTCCAGGTAGATATTGTGTATGCACAGAGATTGTATTTGAGGGATATGTTCCTCTCAATGCCCTGTTAGCTCCGCTCCCAAGGCCAGCAAATTCCTGAAGCTCCCACTTCTGTGCCCTGCAGGTTTTGGCAGATTTGCAAGAGCAGGGGAATCATTCCCTGCAGCCCCTTGGCACTGTAGGAAATGGGAGCACTGTGCACATCCTGCTGCCTCCAGATTCCATTCTGGGGG
>NW_020916136.1:0-935 GCF_003984885.1 Neopelma chrysocephalum | reverse complement strand
GTGTGGGGAATGTGGGAAGAGCTTCAGGGACAGCTCCACCCTCCGCACCCACCAGCGCATCCACACTGGGGAACAGCCCTATACATGCGGGCAATGTTGGAAGAGCTTCACGAAGAGCTCCCAACTCCTCATCCACCAGCGTATCCACACTGGGGAACGGCCCTACAAGTGCTTGGAATGTGGGAAGAGGTTTCAGCAAAGCGCACATCTCCTCCTGCATGAGCGGACACACACGGATGAGAGGCCCTTCCGCTGCACCGACTGCGGGAAGGGCTTCAAGCACAACTCCGCCCTCGTCAGGCACCGGCGCATCCACACCGGGGAATGGCTCTACAAGTGCTTGGAATGTGAGAAGGGCTTCAGAGACAGCTCCACCCTCCACTCCCACCAGCGCATCCACACTGGGGAACGGCCCTACAAGTGCTTGGAATGTGGGAAGAGCTTCAGTGACAGCTCCACCCTCCGCTCCCACAAGGGCATCCACACCGGGGAACGGCCCTACAAGTGCTTGGAATGTGGGAAGAGGTTTCAGCGCAGCTCAACTCTTCTCAGGCATGAGCAGACGCACACGGATGAGAGGCCCTTCCGCTGCACCGACTGCGGGAAGGGCTTCAAGCACAACTCCACCCTCATCAGGCACCGGCGCATCCACACCGGGGAGAGGCCCTACAAGTGTGGGGGAGTGTGGGAAGAGCTTCCTCAGGAGCTCTAACTTGACCTCACACCAACAGACCAACAAGTAAGAGAAAGCCCTACGAGTGCCCCAACTGCGGAAGAGCCTTGTCTGCTGCTTCCACCCCGAATGAAGCCCCTGATGATGAGGCAACCCCTGGAGTCCAGTGACTGTCAGTCCATCCCTTTCGACCACAAAGGGCCAGTCCCCTTTCACAGGGGCAGCTTCTTCCAACAGAACCCTTCTTGGGGGTGTGTGTGGA
>NW_020916135.1:0-536 GCF_003984885.1 Neopelma chrysocephalum | reverse complement strand
ATAGCATTGGAAGAATTTTTAACAAAATTTAATTAAATTTAATTTTTAAAAATTGACTCTTGATAAGAATGGAAGAACCCCGGGGAACTGGGATATATGTGCAGTGACAAACCCATAGATGTAAAGAATTTTAAGATTTGGAGAGGGAAAAAAGTAATGTGTGGAGGTGATTTAATTTTCTTTACCGAATTAATTCAAGGTAACTTTAAGTAGTCAGGCTTTGACCCTTGGTGGATTCAGTTCCATCTCAAATCTCTTGAGTAATGCTAGGTAATACTTCATCTATCTTCCTCCTTCCCATTGGTGAGGGGAATGAAATATATCAGAGTTTTAGGCACCTCATATTGTGCGAAGAGTGGATATGCATGTGGCAGGATGTTTATGAAACTCTGTAATGCACTGTTTTCATATGAATCCATGTAAAATTGTGGAACCATCTCACCTGTTTGTGTCAGTTGTATTGCACTGAGTTTAGTTCATAACTTCTTTGGGCCAGAACACAGCTCACTTTCATAAAGATCCCGTGGGGTTACCCA
>NW_020916134.1:0-3361 GCF_003984885.1 Neopelma chrysocephalum | reverse complement strand
CTCAGCAGCACAGCAACAGCCCCAGGCAGCCCTTTCTCTGCCCCTCTCGGCTCCCTCCAGCTGCCCCTGGGGCTCCAGGGGAACCTGCTGGCACACAGCTGAAGGAAATCATGATGTTCCTTCTCTCAGCTGGGCACAGACACTTCTTTCAGCACTGTCATTTCTCCAAACACACACAGAGTTAAGTATAAGAGTCCCCTTTTCATGTCCCATCATTACACAGGAATCCCAGACAGTGCCCAGGAGGGATCTCCTTCACCTGCACTGAGGGAAGGGACTCAGCTGAGTCAACAGAGGTGTCTCATTGTGGCTCTGCAGACCTGGGGCCAGAAGGACACTCAGCTCCCTCCACAACCCCCATGGGCTGGGATTCCTCCTGCCCCACTTCAGTGGGCACAAAACAGGCCCCTGCAGGTGACTCCTTGTCCCAGCTCCCATGGGAATGAAGGAAGACCAAAGCCAGGAGTGACCTGCTGGGACACAAAGCCCTGGTTCCTTCTGAGGGGCCAGAGGTGACTGAGATTCCTGCTGGGAACTGCAGGCTCCAATGGAGCAGTTCCTAGGGACAGGGCAGCCGCTGTGGGATCTTCTTGGAGGCTGCTGGGACATTGCTTTGGCCAACTTCAGTGGCAGAAGGTGCCCACAGGTAGGACAGGGGAACCTGTCACTGTTCCTTCTGTCCAGGGCAGCCCCTAGAGGTGTTCAGGTGACCAAATGGAGTCAGGTGGCACAGGGAGAGAGGTCTCTCTCCTGTTCTTTATCAGGGTATTTTCTAGATATCCTCAGAGTACAATGGCAGTTGTCTCCTGGACATCCCTTCACTGCTGAACCTAATTCAGGGCAGCTGAGCCTGGATTGAACAGCCAAAGAGGGGCCTGTAGTGCCAGGGGAGGTGCCAGGGCTCTGCAGCACAAGTGCAGCAGCTGCCATGGACAGCACAGGGCCTGTGCAAGAACCCCATCCCCATTCCCAGCAGTTGTGGGACAGGCACCACCCAGGGCTCCTCAGACACATTGGGTGCCTCTGGGGCAGGGAGTGAATCCCAGCCCTGCAGGGACACAAAGGCTGTCCCTTCTCTGCCCAGCCAAGGCCGGGCCAGGCACGAGTCCAAAGCACATCAGCCCAGGCTGTCCACACTTGTTTCCTCCCTCTGTTGGCTCTTCTCTCCCCCAGCATTTCAGCAGCATGTGCTGATCTCCTCAGGGATCAGGCCTGTGATTTTCCCCCTGGACCTGAGTCCCAGCACGTCCACCCCCAAGGCCATTGTCAGCAAAGCCTCTGCACACCCCAGCTCTCGGGGCTTTCAGAGCAGCTTTCCCCACTGCAAGTCTGTTCTTATCCCCGGTGCCCCTGCTGAGGGGCTGAAGCCAGACAGGCCCCAATGCCCTGCGTGTGGGGCACAGGCAGGAGGAGCTGCAGCCCCAAGTCTCTCTTCATTCCATTTGCAGGCAATAACAGCCCAGGCCTGCTGAGACAGTTCCCAGGTTGCAGGGCTGTGATGGGTTGGGAGAGAAGGCCAAGGAGACACAGGAGAGAAAGAGCAGGAGAGAGGTGTCCTCAGTGGGAAGGAGCTTCTTGGACCTGTGGAGCTGCTCTAGGGGATGAAAAACTTGGGTGAACTTTAGTGGGTGAGGGTCAGAGGCGAGACTGGTTTGGGTGACATTGTGGTGTGAGACAAAGAGCCCATTGAAGTTGGCTTTGATAACCCTGGAATTCACTGGAAAGGCAGCACAAGATTATGCAAAGAGTCCCAGAGGTTTGTGCAGGGTCTTGGTCAAGACACCCCTTGGGACCCAGGCCTTTAGAGCACAGCTGCCAGGTTGGTGGAAAACAGGGAGGCTCATCTGCATCTGCTTCTCTCCAAGAGGAAGAGTTGGGCCTGGGTGTGAAAAGCAGTGTCAGCCTTGGCTGTGATGACCATGGAATGGGAGGTGTCACCTGCCAAGGGGAAGGGCAAGGGCAAGGGCAAGAGAAGAGTGAAGATCCTGGACTTGAGAGGAGCAGACTTTGGCCAAGTCTTGTGACTTGGAGTGGGGGACCCCCCCGTATGAGAAACACAGAAGGGCAGCAGAGCTGAGTGCAGCTGGTCTGCAAGGACAGTGTGTGGCAGGGACCAGACTGTGCACACCAACAGTCAGGGAAACAAGCTGAGCTGAGAAGGGGATGAAGGGCAGATCCCAGAGGCTCCTAATCAGTGGCACAGGATCTGGCTGGAGGCCTGTCACCAGTGGTGTCCCCCAGGGTCCTCTACTGGGCCCAGTGGAGTTTAAGTTGTCCATCAATGACTTGGATGAGGGGCTCAGTGCTTCCTCAGGAAGTTCATTGATGACACAAAGCTGGAGCAGTGGCTGATACCCCAGAGGACTCTGCAGCCCTTCAGGTTGCAGAGATGGGCAGAGAAGAACCTTCTCTCAGTTTATTGCTGAGCATGATGTCCAATGGACTGGACTATCCCAAGCTGTCCCAGCCATGTCCCCTGTGAAACACTTGCCCCCCCTGAGCCCATTGGGTGGGGGTGGGTTGCAGAGACGCTTCCTGCGGGGTCAGCACTGCCCAGGGACAGCCAAAGCCTTGGGCTGGGACCAACAGCGCTGCAGCCACGAGCACCAACACAGCAGGACAGGGGCTGCGCTGGGCAAAGGGAACTGCAGCCCAGCCACACCCAGGGCAGTGCTGCTCAGGGGGCTCTTCCAGCCTCTGCTATTCTACAATTCAATGACTCTTTTCCTTGGAGAGCTCTTTGAAGAGAGAATAGACAGAGAGGCAGAAGCAGAGCTATCAAATGCACCAGGACAAACACAGCAGTTCCTGTGAGGAACATTTCTCTACGGAATTCCTGGAAATCTACTGGACAAATTTGAGGAAACAAGTTTATGTGTTTGTGGTCCCATCATTTACTGGGCCACAAGGAGGGGGATGGTTGGGTACAGTATTGAGGCATCAGTTGTGCCTCAGGAACTCATCATCCAGTAGGGAACTGGTGGCTGTGCAGGGGCTGTGAGGTCACTTCTGCCCCTGGAGGTGACAGACCAAGAGCAGGAAGGTGGCTGGGGAAGGGCCTGTGAGGTCCCTTCTCTCAGCAGGAGCTGATGGCTCAACCCGTGACTCATGGCTGGGCCAGGGGCTCTCCAGCTGCCCCTGCCCTGGCCTGTGACAGCCCAGCACAAGGCCCCTTTGGTTCAAAGAGACCCTGCAGTGTCACAATGGTCCTTTGATTCCAGGAGGTTCCACAGCTTCAAACAGGTCCCTTGATTCCATGAGGTTCCACAGTGTCACAAGGGTCCCTTTAGCTCCATGTGGCTCTTTGATATCCCGTGACCTCACGGCTCTTTAGGAGCCCTGAGAACTTCAACAGGGGGAA
>NW_020916133.1:0-4970 GCF_003984885.1 Neopelma chrysocephalum | reverse complement strand
ACTATGATTAACAAACTTAACAACCTATTAACTTCAAGGCTTGTGCTTTTAAATTTTACTTAAAAGTGCTTCTCTAAATATAGGGTTTATTCTTAAAAAATTTTATTCAACCTAAAACACTTCTGGAAATGGAACTCTATTCAATTGTGGGTTATGTGTCTTCTGTTTATTCAAAGGTGTCTGTGTATCTGTTCATCCAAAGGTGTTTATGTATTTGTGTTCATATGTTCACACACATGCATGCATACACATTCATTCACATACACATGGTGGCCACCGTCATACACACTGTTACACTGACATACTTTTGAGTTCCATGTCACTGCGTTCTACAAACCAAGAAATTATAATAATTTTCTAATACCTTATAATGATAATAATTTTCTAATACCTTATAATGTTAGAGTTTCTTAACCAAACAGATAAAACTAACCAGATAGACAAACTTTCTAACTGTGTTCTAATAATATTAAAACAACTGTTAGCTACAACAGCTTCTGGTGGTGTCACAGTCACCTGCAGGAATAACATCAACCTTGTTCCGAAGAATCAGCTTCTTTCCAAGGCCTCATCCATCATGCAGATAGCTAGAGAACACCTGTGTGCAAAAACTTAACACATGAAAACACTTTTGCAAGTCAACTATGGGGCTGACACCCTTCTCTTTCCCCACTTCTGCTTTTGCGAAAGTGTTTTTAAAATTCTTAACTTAGCAATCTCTTTACCAAATACCTTTGTGATAATAACAAAATTCTATAACATCTCCATTTTGTAACACAGTATGTATAGACTATCCATATCTTCTAACAATTCTGATAAAATTATAGGTTAACATGTCTAAAAATTTCATCTGTATATTTTCATCTAGGCCAGGATGGATATTAATTGCATAATGCAACTGATCAATAAATGTCCAAATGGTTCCGTTGATCTCTATCATACTGTAGTAAAAAACGGAGCTGTCTTATCATCACATATTGCTTGTATTGCTTTTCTGATCACAACCTACAGTTGTGCTACAAAAGCTGTTGCAGCTGAAAAGTACAAATTGTTAATAAGCATAAAGTAATATATATAGGTGAAAAGAAAAGAATTCCTACAGATCATTTAGGCTGTCAGTTAAATGTGATTTGTAAAAGAAAAGCAATATACCAATATTTACTTTGAGATGCATAATAAAGCTCCAAGATTTTAACTGATTTTAACAACAAAACAATAGGTTTTGTCAAAGCTGAGGAATCATCTATGGAAAGAATGAAACCACAAGATTGAAGAAATAAATCCCATTCAAGATGTGATACATAGCATGAAGGCCAAGATGACATAATTATTTTTATATTCCCACTCGGGCAGAATATGGGATGTTTTTGAAATGTTCATTTTACTCTCACAACTGCTATAAGGGGAGAGGACTCTACAGAGCACCTCATAATCTGTACTCACTAATGATGGTCTATATTAATTAAAGCACAGCTTTCTGTAGTGGGCAAAAGAACTTACCCAGGCAATGCAATGTTTTTGAGGTGTTTGCAACAATTATACTACATAGATTGGGTTTCATCCTGAACTCCCTTTCAGGTTAAGCCAAAAGCTTCGAAATTTATCATATGTTAGTGAGAGAAATTATATAGAGAGAAATAGTTTCTCTACAGATTAAGTGATTAAAGATTGCAAACAGTGAGAATTTTTCTCAGCATTTATCAATTCTGCATATGCAGATTGCAAGTAGATACTAACACCTGGCAAAGAAGGTAGTCTTATGTTAGGGCACTGCAGAAGTACTGGAAGTGTGATAATCCAAGCTGCATTAAATGCTTCAGTAGCATTGCTTCAGTGGCAAAACCATTGCCTAGAGCAGCTTATAGAAAGACCTATGTGTACTCTACACAGTTCTAAAAAAGGAAAGTGGTATTGCACTGGCATAGTTAAATTGAAGCAATTTTGTACATAAGAATGATGCACTGATTTAAAATTGTTACTTATTAATTTATGCTTGCTTCACAACAGTGCCATATTTTTGGGCAAAGTAGGCTTCAGTCTCAAGTAGATGTTTGAACTATCAGTCTCATAGGATTAGCAATTTTAAATTAAAGAAGAAGTTGCAAGAAAAGGTAATTTCATGCTTCGAAAAGAACTTTCATTCATGTCAAAGGCCTGGAATTTAGAACCATCAGTTCAGAATCTTATCCAAATGGTGATGTCAGCAATGCATTTTAAAGTGGCTTTCAATTAGGTTAAATAAAGAAAATAGAAGCTGATGAAGAAAGCTCAGTAAGAAGTTTTACTTTTAGATAAGGCTTGCTTGAAATGCATAATCAGTTCTGTTAACTGTAGGATATGGTACACATGACCGAGTTTTTAGGTGTTCAGTGAGAGTTTCGTGCTGCGTAGGATGTTACTGTTAATAGTCAGCACAAAGATAATGTTATAAAAAAGTGGGTCTATATTGTAAAATATTCTATCTGCCTAAATTTAAAAAAAATCCTTTTTTCAGATTTCTTAGCTCAAATGAGCATACAGATAAGGTAAGCGTTCAGGGAACATTGTTGTATGTCTAAACCCTCTCAATTAACAGTGCTGTAAATTAAGTCTCATGCAAGCCATAACAAGGTCTTAAGAAAGCTAAATTGTATGCGTGTGGAAATCTATAGCAAGAGAAGAAGAAATAAAAAGTAGGTTAATCTAAGTGCTTTCTGTAAAGGACAAAAGTATCTTATTCCCTTAGACCTCTTTTTCACTCAATCACAATGAGATGTATAGACTGAAACTTGATCAGACAGAAGAAGGGTTAAGACAGCACTGATTACATGTTTATGCAGATTTGTTTGTTCATCTTAGCTGAAATTAATTCTGATATCTTTTTGACATGAATAAGGTAGAGTTTAAAAGAAAGCACAAGGAAACTATGACCAGAAGAGTTTTTTTTCCTACTCATTCTCATTAACACATGCCATTTGAAGAAAAAAAATATATACACAACAAATAGAAATGTCTCTAGATGTCAAAGATCTGGGAAGTGTATATGGTAAAGCATCACATCAAAAGACCTAGAATACTGCAGTGCAAAGGAAAACATAGACTCTCACAGACTTTAGTGTGTCCAGTCTATATGAAATGAATTCGGAGATAAAGCTTAAAGAGCTAAGAGAAAAAAGAAAGGTCCTTATTATTGGAGATAATACTTATTCTTAAAATACTGTAACACAAATGTAGTATAGCTCAATCTTAACTTATACTGAATAATTGTAGATATAGCTTCTGTTAGCATCTTCTAATCTAAGACTTAATAGTTTCTATTTTCTCCTGCATCTGTTATAACTAAAAATGCATTAGGAGTTAACAACCAAATCATCCCTCCATCATAGCATTTCACAGAATTCCTTTTTATCTTTGGTCTGGACCTTCCCCACTCGAGCTAGCCCCTAAACCCCCAAACTTTCACAGATTCCCTCAGCACGGTCTGACTCCCTCCCCCCTCCCTAAATGGACTTTGTGGAGGTGGTGGAGTTTATAGGAAAAAAGGGTTTGGGGAAACCTGTCTCTGTATGGGGATATAGGGAGCTGGCAATGGCAGAGGAGGTGCAGAGAGTTCTGGTTGTTGTAACTTTTTGTCTGCCACAGATACTTGCAAAACTTTTCTCACAGTTGCACTTAAGTCTCAGAGCCCCTCTGTCTGATCTCGGAGTTTGATGTAGAACTCGATGACACAGGGAGCAGACAGCAGCAGCGGCGTGATGGTGTGGGCTTGTTCGCAGCTTCT
Source organism: Neopelma chrysocephalum (assembly GCF_003984885.1). Taxonomy (NCBI): domain Eukaryota; kingdom Metazoa; phylum Chordata; class Aves; order Passeriformes; family Pipridae; genus Neopelma; species Neopelma chrysocephalum. Next base: position 1,210 of record NW_020916133.1, on the reverse strand, counting down.
TCCCCCCTTCCTGGTTGGTCCGAAGTCGCCTCTTGCCGGGTTCGGCGGGGAGAGGGGGCGATGGTGGTTCTCCGCAGCTGGGGGTCTGGGCCACGCGGCAGGAATTGCTTTCGCGAACGAGCAAGCGGTGGCGGGCACGGTCGGGCAGGCAGGGCAGATGGGACAGACAGCGCACGGAGGCAGCGCACGGCGGCGGGGGGGTGGGGGGCCGTGGCAGCGGCGGGCGGAAACAGCGTGGCTTCTGGCTAAGGCAGCTTGGGGCGACCCCCGGGTCGGCGGCGCCGGCACAGGAGAGGTGGGGGGGCAGGCTCCACGCGGCAGTACAGCGGGACCGGGTACGGCTCCAGGCGGCAACACGGCAGCAGCTTTAGAAGCGGCGGCGGGAAAAACGGCAGCGGGTAGGGTGGAGGGCTCGCCGCGGGGGGAGGCACAGCTGGCAGTGGCTTCCCTGGCGTCCTGCATAGAGCTAGAATTGTTGAAGGACGAACTGCTGCTGGGGCCACTGGCTGACAATCGGGCAGAAGCCTGCTCTTTGAAATTCGTCGGTAGCACGATTGTTGAGATAATGAATAAAAGCTGAAAAACTGACTTGCTCTCTTTGCTTTCAGTTTCGCTGCTCGCTTATGCAGCATAGGCTAAAACTGTAACTTGACTCGCAGTCCTTATTTTTTTTTTTTTTTTTTTCTTTTTTTTTTTTTTTTTTTTTTTTTTTGTCCTTATAAATTTCTCTGTTTCAATTAGCAGCCACAACGTAAGGTAGCTAGCTGATTCCTTGGATTCTTTTATCTCTTCCCTTAACTGTTCCTTTATAGCGTCCCGTATGGACACCTCAAAGGCGGCTCGAGCAGTAGGGACCAGCCTCTTCACTCTTGCCCATTCCAACAACCCTCTGAGGGCTTTTTCATCATAAATAGGCTCTCTTAGAGAGATCACAAATTGGAGAAGCTTTTCCACCGCCCTATCCCCTGTGGGTAGCGTGGACCCCATGCTCTCTCCCACGGTCGACTCACCTAGCCAGGGTGAGGTTCCTCTGTACCATGCACATGGCTTTTTTCGTAGCGCCGGGGACAGCACCACCTCTAACGACCACTTCCCTCGCCTCCTTCCGTTCGCCTTACGTCCCGTAGAACTCGACGAAGTAGGAGTCCCTGTTCCGTCGGGCACCAGGTATTGATGGAGGGGTATAAACATAAGGCATACAGGCCAATGT
>NW_020916132.1:0-919 GCF_003984885.1 Neopelma chrysocephalum | reverse complement strand
CCCCCCCGTCCTGTCCCCTTGTCTGTCCCCCTGTCCCCTTGTCCTCGTGTCCATCCCTGTCCCTCTGTCCTGTCCCCGTGTCCCCACTGTGTCCCCTTGTCCATCCCTGTCCCTCTGTCCTGTCCCCGTGTCCCCCACATTGTCCCCTTGTCCATCCCTGTCCCCGTGTCCATCTCTGTCCTGTCCTTGTGTCCATCCCTGTCCCTCTGTCCCCATGTTTGTCCCCATGTCTATCCCTGTCCCTCTGTCCTGTCCCCATGTCCATCCCTGTCCCCCCCATCCTGTCCCTTTGTCTGTCCCTGTCCCCGTGTCCATCCCTGTCCCTCTGTCCTGTCCCTGTGTCCATCCCTGTCCCCTTGTCCCCCACACTGTCCCCATGTCCATCCCTGTCCCCGTGTCCATCCCTGTCCCTCTGTCCTGTCCCCATGTCCCCATGTCCCCACTGTGTCCCCTTGTCCCCCCCGTCCTGTCCCCTTGTCTGTCCCCCTGTCCCCTTGTCCTCGTGTCCATCCCTGTCCCTCTGTCCTGTCCCCGTGTCCCCACTGTGTCCCCTTGTCCATCCCTGTCCCTCTGTCCTGTCCCCGTGTCCCCCACATTGTCCCCTTGTCCATCCCTGTCCCCGTGTCCATCTCTGTCCTGTCCTTGTGTCCATCCCTGTCCCTCTGTCCCCATGTTTGTCCCCATGTCTATCCCTGTCCCTCTGTCCTGTCCCCATGTCCATCCCTGTCCCCCCCATCCTGTCCCTTTGTCTGTCCCTGTCCCCGTGTCCATCCCTGTCCCTCTGTCCTGTCCCTGTGTCCATCCCTGTCCCCTTGTCCCCCACACTGTCCCCATGTCCATCCCTGTCCCCGTGTCCATCCCTGTCCCTCTGTCCTGTCCCCATGTCCCCATGTCCCCACTGTGTCCCCTTGTCCCCCCC
>NW_020916131.1:0-526 GCF_003984885.1 Neopelma chrysocephalum | reverse complement strand
CTGCCCGTTGTCCCTGGGGATGCTGAACCGGCCCTGCACCGACGGCGTGTACCAGGTGCTGCCACCATTGCTGTTGATCACAGCAACATATTCCAGCCCCTTCCCGGGGCTCTGGCGCATCCAGCCCATTCCGTAGCTGCCCAAGGTGAAGCCGGAGGTGCGGCAGAGGAGCCGCAGGGACTCCCCCGGGGCCTTGAGGTGCCCCCGGACTCCACCAGGGTCACGGCCGCCCGCAGCACAGTGGGGTGGAAAAAGAAATTATCGAGATGACCTGGGGGAGCAAGACTTGACTGGGAGGGTCGGGACCTTGGTGGAGTCCGGGGGTGACCTCAAGGCCCCGGGGGAGTCCCTGCGGCTCCTCTGCCGCGCCTCCGGCTTCACCTTCGTCGACCACGCCATGCAGTGGGTGCGCCAGAGCCCCGGGAAGGGGCTGGAATGGGTCGCTGGGATCCCCGGCAGTGGTGGTGTCCCCTACTACGCGCCGTCGGTGCAGGGCCGGTTCAGCATCCCCAGGGACAACGGGCAG
>NW_020916130.1:0-328 GCF_003984885.1 Neopelma chrysocephalum | reverse complement strand
GTTTGACTCCACCAGTCAATTTCTTTTTCACTCTCCCTAATGCACCTTAATCTCTCTACCTCGTCCTTAAGTTCTGCTACCAAGCACAGCAAGTCACTCACCTGCTCGCATCGTACATATGCATCTGTGTTGGATGTTCTCCATATTCTACTTCCTTTGAGAGGTTTTGATGACATAACACAGTGATGCTCTGTATCAGAAGTGGTGCTAGTTTGGCCAAACAAGTATTTTTCTTGTTTTCTGGACAATCCCTTGAGATCCAGTTGCAGGTGTGACGGTCTGGAGAGTGAAAAAGAAATTGACTGGTGGAGTCAAACCCTTTTGAACC
>NW_020916129.1:0-488 GCF_003984885.1 Neopelma chrysocephalum | reverse complement strand
TGTGTCGCAGTTGCTTTGTCTGCCAGAAGACTCCATTAGTAGCAAGAGCTTACTCAAATGGCACCTTTGTTCTGGGAGGAATTTTCGTCCGTAGACAATTTTGGGAGTCGGGCTGGCAGTTGGAGGCTGGACTGAAAACAGGAAACAACAGCCCTTATCCCCAGGAAAGAAAGCAAAAAAAATTTTGCCTATGGACGAAGATTCCTCCCAGAACAAAGGTGCCATTAGCATAAGCTCTTGCTACAAATGGACACTTCGGGCAGACAAAGCAACTGCACCACAAAGGAAAAGTTTTTTGCTTTCTTTCCTGGGGATAAGGGCTGTTGTTTCCTGTTTTCAGTCCAGCCTCCAACTGCCAGCCCGACTCCCAAAATTGTCTACGGACGAAAATTCCTCCCAGAACAAAGGTGCCATTTGAGTAAGCTCTTGCTACTAATGGAGTCTCCCGGCAGACAAACCAACTGCACCACAAAGCCAAAGCTTCCAGC
>NW_020916128.1:0-1233 GCF_003984885.1 Neopelma chrysocephalum | reverse complement strand
GCTAAAGGGTGAGGAATATAATATAGCTACTTCTAAAATCTACTTCTACTATAATTACATATAAAGTTTATAAAAATTAGAAAAATAAAAAAAAACTTAAAAGGGTCTAAAGACATCGGTTTATGCCAACACATTCAGTTTAGAGGAACTACAGAGATGTGACTGAAGCACTTTTGTCCCCTAAGTTTTAATGATGGCAAAACAGATCTACTGATAGAAATGAATTTATTTAGGGTTACAAATGATCAGACAAAAGATCTTCATCGCAATTATTTACTGCACAATAGAAACACTAAAACTACCAGGAGTACAGGATAAGATAGGACAGTGCTCTACACTAAAGCAATTCTTGAAGCAATTCTACTCAAGCTGGCACAAAAGCAAGAATTCTTAATTAGAGATGGATGGAACTCCCCCACACCAACGCTCGGGGGGGAGATCTCTGCTCTCAACCTCCAGGAGTGACCTTGGGGGGTCCCCAGCCAAGGCTGGAATCTCCACACACACCCCCAAGAAGGGTTCTGTTGGAAGAACTTGCCCCTGGGAAAGGGGACATGGGCTCAAGCTCTGCCAGGGGAGGTTTAGGTTAGATGTTAGGAAGAAATTCTTTACAGAGAGGGTTATCAGGCATTGGAATGGCCTACCCAGAGAGGTGGTGGATTCACCATCCCTGGAGGTTTTTAAAAAGAGATTGGACGTGGCCCTTAGTGCCATGATATAGTAATTGGAGTTGGATCAGGGGTTGGACTTGATGATCTTGGAGGTCTCTTCCAACCCTACCTATTCCATGATTCTATGATTCTATGATTCTTTGTGGTTGAAAGGGATGGACTGACAGTCACTGGACTCCAGGGGTTGCCTCATCATCAGGGGCTTCATTCGAGGTGGAAGCAGCGGCCGAAGCTCTTCCTGCAGTCGGGGCACTGGTAGGGCTTCCCTTACTGGTGGGTCCGTTGGTGTCTGGTCAAGGCACCGCTCTGGGTGAAGCTCTTCCCACACTCCCCACACTTGTAGGGCCTCTCCCTGGTGTGGATGCGCCGGTGGGTGACAAGATGGGAGTTCAGGTTGAAGCTCTTCCCGCAGTCGGTGCAACGGAAGGGCCTCTCATCTGTGTGCGTCCGCTCATGCCTGAGGAGATGTGAGCTGGTCTGAAACCTCTTCCCACATTCCAAGCATTTGTAGGGCCGTTCCCCAGTGTGGATGCGATGGTGTTTGCGGAGTGTGGAGCTGTCA
>NW_020916127.1:0-645 GCF_003984885.1 Neopelma chrysocephalum | reverse complement strand
AGTTTGGGGTCCCACCACCCCCAAAAAAGGGGTTAGGTGGGGTCCTGGGTGGGCTCTGAGTATGTTTGGGGGGTTCTCCAGGGCCTATGGGGAGATTTAGGGGGGTCCCAGCACCTTTTAGGGTGAGCTGGGTGCATTTTAAGGGGCAGGTGCCCCACCAAGACCCTGCCAGAGTGGGTTGACATGGGGGGAACAAAGGGGGGTCCCCATTCCCGATCCATCCTGGGGCCGGTTCTGCCTCCCCAAACTTGGCTCCACTCCTTGGGATCCCTCCAAGCCCCTCCCCCACTGTCCCCCCAATAACCAGGACTGGGGAGAACTGGGAAGCTTTACTGGGATCACTGGGAGCAGCCAGGTGGAGGCAGAGTGACAGCAAGGGAGAGGGGGACACACGACTCCCCAAAATCCTCACGGGGACAGGGGGGGTCCAGGCTGGGCCCGAGGCCCTGGGGAGGGGCTGCGGCCGCCGGCGGCTCAGAAGCTCTGTGGGGAGAGAAAAGGGGGTGACACCGGGGTGGGGGGACAGGGGGGACACCAGGATACACCGAGACCTGGACTGGATCCAGTGGGACTGGAACTGGGGCAACTGGGATCATACTGGGAGCACCTGGCAGCACGTTAGAGGCAACTGGGATATACTGGGAG
>NW_020916126.1:0-2133 GCF_003984885.1 Neopelma chrysocephalum | reverse complement strand
CCGTTACCGCTCCGCGCCCCGCCGAGGAAACAGGGGCGGGGGCGAGTTCCGGCCCTTAAATAACCTCGGCCCCGCCCCGCGCACCTGTGCGGGCCCCGCGCCGCTCAAAGCCGGCAGAGCCGCGCCTGCCCCGCACCTGGGGAGGATGGCAGCAGGACGGGCACCGGGAGCAAGAGCAGGAGCGGGACCGGAGGACTGAAGGTGGCGATGGAGTTCGGCATCAGAACCGGGACCAGGATCAGGACCGCGACCGGAGGACCGAGGTTGGCTCGGGGCTGGGATGGGGTTCGGCATCCGGACGGGGACCAGGATCGGTGCCGGGCTCATCCCAGCCCGGCCTCGCCGCCTGTGCCCCGGCGCTGCGGGCGAGAGGAGCCGCTCCGGGGCGGGCGCTGGGGCCGAGCCCGGCGGGGGCCGCTCGGGCCGGGGCTCTGCCGGGGCCCGGCCAGGGCAGAACAGCGGCGCTTTCCTCGTACAGACGCGGAGCCGGGGCTGGGACCGGCCGGGGCGCGGGGACACGACGGGCCGGCCCCGGGACCCCGCCGGGCCCGCAGCGCCGCCCTCGCCCCCCGTGGTATTGGAGCTCCCCCGCTCGGGCACCCCCGAGGTCACCGCACCCGCTCCCGGGGAGAACATCGCCCGCCTGCCCCTTCCCCGCGGCTCCGGGGGATTCCCGCCCGCAGAGCCCCCCGGGAACGAGGGGTCTGGGGCCCGCCGGGGCTCCGGCCACGGGCCCGCTCCGGCCGCGGGGAACCGGGGCCCTGCCGGGGCAGGGAAGAACGGAGGCAGCCCTTTCCCCGTTCTTCCCACGCTCCGGGACTCCGAGCAGAGCCGCCCGTGTGTCTCCGCGTCCCTGTGTCTGTCCACAGGCAGCCCCAGGAGCTGGCACGGACCGTGCCGCGGGTCGGGCACGGGCTGCTCCCAGCTCTGCCTGCGGAACTTCGGGAATTGCCGACAGCGGTTCTTTTCCCTGCCACCTGCAGCTCATCTGAGACCCGCCAGGTGAGACCTGAGGCTCTCCTTCCTCTCCCCGGCTTCCTCGGCAACTCGCACCCTCCCGGGGCAAACCCTCTGGTTTTTAAAAATCCTATTGAAACGTTTTATCTTTATTTGCAGGCAGGGAAGGTCCTGCCTGGGAGGGAAACGACTACAGGAGAGGAAACCAGAAAACGTCCCAACCGGCTGCTGCGGCGCCGTGGCCGGGGATCAGTGAGCCAACCGAGCCCGGAGGGATCCCTCGCTCCGAGGCAAAGGCGTTGGTGGAGTGTCGCCGCCCGGTCCCGCCTGCGGGGGGGCGTCTCCTCCAGGTGAACGTTCGGAACCCAAAATGCCGGGGGGGGCTCAGGTCGGAGCCGCTTTTCGGGCCCGGAGCTGGACGGAGCCCTCGGCGGCTCCTGCTTCCCACCAGGAACGTTCTCGGGGCTCCCTGGGCAGTCCCAGCTGGGCAGGGAACGCGGGCCGGGAGGAGACAGACAGTGATCCAGCCCTGCTGGGGCTTCCTACTGCCAGGGGATGGATGAGCTGCGACTCGCACTGCCCTTCCTATTGCCAGGGGATGGATGAGCTGTGCCCTGGAGCTGTGCCCTGCACTGCCCTGCCGGGGCTCCCGGCGCTCCGGAGCTCAGGGAATCCCGCCCGCAGCCGCAGGTCTCCCAGCACAGCTCGCGGCAGCAGGGATGGAGCAGCTCCAGGCCGGCGCTTCCATCGGGCACGAGAGGGATTTGTCTCCCAGGCACGGCTCGTCTGCCAAACGCACATCCGAGGGTGGGAACCGGCCACGGGCACTGCGGTGGGCACGGAGAAAGGGCTGCCCGCGGCTCCTCAGCTGGGGGCTGCTCTGGACGGGCACCCTGAGATGCCTCACCCTGGACACGCCCCAGCGACAGCCCAGAAGGAGCCAAAGAATCCCGCTGGCACTCGGGAATGTCGGCACGGCGGGGCTGCGGAGCAGCACGGGCACCATTCCCAGGGCCGACCTCCCGGAGCTCCTCCGCGCCCCGGGAGCAGAGCAGCCCCCGCCGGGCCGTTCCTCAGGGCAGCTCCCGTGCTCTCTCTCGTCCTTGGCAGCGCAGGAGCCGGACCAGCTGAAGAGCCCGTTGCGGCTCTGCCCGGGCCGCCGGAGGGGCTGAGGAA
>NW_020916125.1:0-1509 GCF_003984885.1 Neopelma chrysocephalum | reverse complement strand
GGGGGGGCAGCGCCATGGACCCCAAAACTGACGGACCCCAAACCCAGTGGCACCCCAAAATTGCTGAACCCCAAACCCAAGGAACCCTCAAATCCAGCCAGACCCCCAAACCCAGTGAGATCCCAAAACCAGCAGACTCCAAACCCAAGGAACCCCCAAATCTGGACAAACCCAGTGAGATCCTAAAACCAGCAGACTCCAAACCCAGTGAACCCCCAAATCTGACCAAACCCAGCGAGATCCCAAAACCAGCAGACTCCAAACCTAATGAACCCCCAAATCCAGCCAAACCCAGTGGGATCCCAAAACCAGCAGAATCCAAACCCAATGAACCCCCAAATCTGACCAAACCCAGCAGGATCCCAAAATTGCTGAACCCCAAACCCAATGAACCCAAAAATCTGGCCAAACCCAGCGGCATCCCAAAACCGACAGACTCCAAACCCAACAGACCCCTAGACCGCCAGGCCCCAACCCAGACGGACCCCAAACCCAGCGGGACCCCAAAACTTCTGAACCCCAAACCCAAGGAACACCCAAATCCAGCCAGACCCCCAAACCCAACGGGATCCCCAAACCAGCAGACTCCAAACCCAATGAACCCCCAAATCCTGCCAAACCCAGCAGGATCCCAAAACTGACAGACTCCAAACCCAGTGAACCCCCAAATCCAGCTAAAACCAACGGGATCCCAAAACCATCAGGCTCCAAACCCAGTGAACCCTCAAATTTGGTCAAACCCAGCAGGATCCCAAAACTGACGGACCCCAAACCCAGTGGCAATCCAAAATTGCTGAAGCCCAAACCCAAGGAACCCCCAAATCCAGCCAGACCCCCAAACCCAGCGGGATCCCAAAACCAGCAGACTCCAAACCCAATGAACCCCCAGATCTGACCAAACCCAGTGGAATCCCAAAACCAGCAGACTCCAAACCCAGTGAACCCCCAAATCTGACCAAACCCAGTGAGATCCTAAAACCAACAGACTCCAAACCCAGCGGGATCCCAAATCCAGCCAGACCCCCAAACCCAGTGGGATCCCAAAACCGACAGACTCCAAACCCAATGAACCCCCAAATCTGGCCAAACTCAGCGAGATCCCAAAACCGACAGACTCCAAACCCAGTGGGATCCCAAAACTGACGGACCCCAAACCCAGTGGCACCCCAAAATTGCTGAAGCCCAAACCCAAGGAACCCCCAAATCCAACCAGACCCCCAAACCCAGTGGGATCCCAAAACCGACAGACTCCAAACCCAACGAACCCCCAAATCTGGCCAAACCCAGCGGCATCCCAAAACTGATGGACCCCAAACCCAGTGGGACCCCAAAACTTCTGAACCCCAAACCCAAGGAACACCCAAATCCAGCCAGACCCCCAAACCCAACGGGATCCCCAAACCAGCAGACTCCAAACCCAATGAACCCCCAAATCCTGCCAAACCCAGCAGGATCCCAAAACTGACAGACTCCAAACCCAGTGAACCCCCAAATCCAGCTAAAACCAAC
>NW_020916124.1:0-549 GCF_003984885.1 Neopelma chrysocephalum | reverse complement strand
TCCCAGCCCAGCCTATCCCAGTACCATCCCACCACATCCCAGTTCATCCCAGTCCATCCCAATCCCACCCCACCACATCCCAGTTCATTCCCGTCCGTCCCAGTCCCATCCCGCTGCACCCCAGTTCATCCCAGCCCAGTCTATCCCAGTCCCACCCCATCCCATCCCAGTCCCATCCCAACACCATCCCACCACATCCCAGTTCATCCCAGTCCGTCCCAGCTCCATTTCATCCCCCCCAGTCCCTCCCAGCTCCATCCCATCCCTCCCAGTTGCCCCCATCCCCTCCCAGTTGCCCCCATCCCCTCCCAGTTGCCCCCAGTCCGTACCCAGTGAAGTGCCAGCTCTGCACCCTCAGCCTGGTTCCCGCCTGTGCCCAGGGGGGCTCCGGGCTGGGGAGACACGGGGGGTGGGTTTTGGGGTGCCCCCAGGCCCTGGGTGCCTCGGGGGGGGGTTTTGGGGTGACCCCGGGGTTGGGGGTCCCCGTTTGGGGGGTCCCCGTTTGGGGGTCCCCTCGTTTGGGGTCTCACCCGTAGGTTCGGGACGTGA
>NW_020916123.1:0-960 GCF_003984885.1 Neopelma chrysocephalum | reverse complement strand
TGGGGATGGGGGGTCCTGCTGCTGGGAAGGGGTTGGCACCACGGGGGTGGGGGGTCCTGTTGCCGCTGGGGAGTTGGCACCGTGGGGTGTGGGGGGGGTCCTGCTGCCAGGTACGAGGATGGCACCTAGAATGGGGGGGCCCTGCTTTTGGGGAGGGGGTTGGCACCACGGGTGGGGGGTCCTGCTGCTGGGAAGGGGTGGGCACCGCAGGGGTGGTCCCAGTGCCAGGGAAGGGGTTGGGACCAGCGGGTGGGGGGTTGGCACAGTGTGGGGGGGGGCATAGTCCCCTCTCTGCCATCACCGCCTGCCCCCTTTGCTCCTCGGGGAGCACCTTGTCCCCAGGCGAGGGCCCGGGACCCCTGGGGTCCCCTCCCCCACTCACGCTGTGGAATTCCCAGCCCTTCTCCGTCGTTCTCATCCACCGGGATTCCTCCACCGTGGGCTGGCACTGGTCATTCTGCACCTGCGGGGGCGGGGTCAGGGACCCCCTGTCCCTACAGACCCCCCCCCCACCCCCAGAGCCCCCCCCTCCCCACAGGCCCCCCCCCCCCCGTCCCCAGGGACTCTCTCTGTGTCCTCAGGGCCCCTCCCGTGTCCCAAGAGACCTCTCCATGTCCCAGGGACCACTGCCATGTCCAAAAAGACCCCTCCCACGCCCCCAGGGACCCCTGACATGGCCCCAGGCAACCCCCATCAGGTGATCTCAGGTTCCCACGGCCCCTCCCCTGTCCCAAGAGACCCCTCCACACCCCCAGGACCCTCCACCATGTCCCCAGGGACCCCTGACACGGCCCCAGGCAACCCCTCAGGTGACCCTCAGGTCACCAAGGATCCCTCCTCTGTCCCTCAGGCCCCTCCCATGTCCCAAAACACCCCTCCCCTGTCCCAAAATACCCCTCCATGTCCCAAGAGACCCCTCCCCTGTCCCAAGACACCCCTCCCTTGTCCCAAGACGCCCCC
>NW_020916122.1:0-738 GCF_003984885.1 Neopelma chrysocephalum | reverse complement strand
CCCCCCGGGAAGATGGAATTCCACCTCATCCCACACTCCCTCCCGGGATACACCGACTCCAAAACCATCCGGATCGTCTACGACATCCCCACCGGCATCCAGGTGAGGAGGGACCCCCGCGGGGCCGGGCACCCCCTCCCTGTGCCCCCTGTCACCCCAATGTCCCCCCCTTATCCCATCCAGGGCCCGGAGCATCCCAATCCCGGCAAGAAGTTCACGGCGCGAGGATTCCCCCGGCACTGCTACCTGCCCGATAACGAGAAGGGCAGAAAGGTGAGGACGTGGGACACTGGGATGGGGTGGGATGAGAAGAGAAAAGGATGGGTTGAGATAGAATGGGAAGGGATGGGATGGGATGGGTTGGGATGAGATGGGAAGTGAAGGAATGGAAAGAAGGGAAGGGATGGGATGGGGTGGGATGATATGGGGTAGGGTGGAGATGTGATAGGAAGAGAAGGGATGGGAATGGACAGGAAGGGATGGCTAGGGAAAGGGGAAAGGGAAGGGGAAGAGGAAGGGCAAGGGAAGGGATGGAGATAGAACAGGAAGGGATGGGATGAGAGGAGGAATGGGAGCAATGGGGTGGGATGGCATGGCATGGAACGGGAAGGGATGGGGCGGGATGGGATGGGATGGAAGGTGAATGGATGGGAAGGAATGGGATGCGGAAGAGAAGGGATGATGTGGGATGGGATGGGATGGCTGGGAATGGGGGGAATGGGAATGGGAAGGGAATGG
>NW_020916121.1:0-808 GCF_003984885.1 Neopelma chrysocephalum | reverse complement strand
GGGGGGTCGGGATCTGCTTCCCGGGATTCCGGGGCGGGATGAGAGGGAACGGCCTCCAAAGGAGGTTTGGGTGGATATTGGGGAAATTCCTCCTGGAAAGGCTTGGCCAGCCCTGGAAAGTGGGATCAGAACCCCAGGAGGGATTTAATATCCCTGGGGATGTGGGATTTGGGGATGTGGGATTTGGGAGAACTGTGGGAATGTCTGGACCTGATGATGTCAGAGGCCTTTTCCAACCCGGATTCTGTGATTCCAAGAGCTGGGAACGAGGGGAACAGTTGGGAAGACGCCGGTGGGATCCTGGAGCCGGGTGGGGGGTCGGGATCTGCTTCCCGGGAATCTGGGGCGGGATGAGAGGGAACGGCCTCCAAGGTGGATATTGAGGGAAATTCCTCCTGGAAAGGCTTGGCCAGCCCTGGAAAGTGGGATCAGAACCCCAGGAGGGATTTAATATCCCTGGGGATGTGGGATTTGGGGATGTGGGATTTGGGAGAACTCTGGGAATGTCTGGACCTGATGATGTCAGAGGCCTTTTCCAACCCGGATTCCGTGATTCCAAGAGCTGGGAACGAAGGGAACAGTTGGGAAGATGTTGTGGGAAGCTGGAGCCGGGCGGGGGGTCGGGATCTGCTTCCCGGGATTCCGGGGCGGGATGAGAGGGAACGGCCTCCAAAGGAGGTTTGGGTGGATATTGGGGAAATTCCTCCTGGAAAGGCTTGGCCAGCCCTGGAAAGTGGGATCAGAACCCCAGGAGGGATTTAATATCCCTGGGGATGTGGGATTTGGGGATGTGGGATTTGGGAGAACT
>NW_020916120.1:0-551 GCF_003984885.1 Neopelma chrysocephalum | reverse complement strand
CGTCACCTTCACCGCCGAGACACACAACTTCCCCACAGGTGGGCGGGGCCGGGGGCGTGGCCAGGGGTGGGTGTGGTCAGGGGCGTGGCCAGGGGAGGGTGTGGTCAGGGGGTGTGGTCAGGGGGTGGGTGTGGTCAGGGGATGTGGTCAGAGATGGGGTCAGTGGGTGTGGTCAGGGGCGTGGCCAGGGGTGGGTGTGGTCAGGGGCGTGGTCAGTGATGGGTGTGGTCAGTGGTGAGTGGTTGGAGGGTGTGGTCAGTGGGAGTGGTCAGAGATGGGGTCAGTGGGTGTGGTCAGGGGCGTGGCCAGGGGTGGGTGTGGTCGGGGGGGTGTGACGTCACCTTCACTGCCGAGACTCACAACTTCCCCACAGGTGGGCGGGGTCAGGGGTGGGCGTGGTCAGGGGTGGGTGTGGTCAGGGGGTGTGGTCACAGATGGGGCCAGTGGGTGTGGTCAAGGGTGTGGTCAGGGTGTGGTCAAGCATGGGTGTGGTCAGAGATGGGTGTGGTCAGAGATGGGTGTGGTCAGTGATGGGTGTGGTCAGTGGTGGG
>NW_020916119.1:0-1450 GCF_003984885.1 Neopelma chrysocephalum | reverse complement strand
TTGCCAACTTCACACACAACACAAACATATTCTCACAACAAAACCCAGGAATCCAAGCACCTGCACATGATCAAACCGTCTTAAACTTGTACTCCCTGCAACCCAAGGCCGTGTCCATGGGAACCATCTAACCTGCTCCACTGCTCCCATGGAACACGACCTAACTTTTTCACTACCTCAAACTTTAATTGTGGGGCTACAATTTCAGCCCACAAGTGCACAAAGGGCAGGCGAGAGCCGGAGGGTCAGGCCCCTCCATCTGGGCAAAAAGGGCTGTCATTTGCAGGCTGGCTCACCGGCCATGGGCCAAAATCTGATACGGTAGAGGATTCCTCCCAGACCGGAGTCGCCGGAGCCGGGAGCCCCGTCTCTGCGCGTAGAGCAGAGCAAGGCGCACATAGGGCAGGTGAGAGCTGGAGGGTCAGGCCCCTCCTTCTGGGCAAAAAGGGCTGTCGTTCGTGAGCCGGAGCGCAGACCGGGGTCCAAAATCGGATACGGTTGAGCATTCATCCCATACCGTAGTCGAGGGGGGAGGGAACCCCGTCTGCGCGCGTAGACCTGAGCGAGGCGCACAAAGGGCAGTCGAGAGCCAGTGGGTCAGGCCCCTCCTTCTGGGCAAAAAGGACCGTCGTTCGCAGGCCGGTGCACCAGTGGTCTGGGGACTATAATTGGATACGGTCAAGGATTCCTCCCAGACAGGATGCGCCGGGGCCCGGAGCCCCGTCTGCGCGCGTAGAACCGAGCAAGGCACACAAAGGGCAGGCGAGAGCCGGAGAGTCAGGCCCCTCCTTCTGGGCAAAAAGGGCCGTCGTTTGCAGGCAGGTGCATTGGGCGGCCTGGTGCTGGTCAACGTCCAAAATTGGATACGGTCGAGGATTCCTCCCAGACCGGAAGCGCCGGGGCCGGTAACCCCCACTGCACGCGTAGAGCCGAGAGAGGCGCACAAAGGGCAGGCGAGATCCGGAGAGTCAGGCTCCTCCTTCGGGGTAAAAAAGGCTCTCGTTTGCGGGAAGCTGCCTTGGGCGGCCCGGTGCTGGCCGGGGTCCAAAATCGGATAATGTCGAGCATTCCTCCAAGACCGGAGGCGAGGGGGCCAGGATCCCCAACTGCATGCGTAAAGCCGAGCGAGGCGCACAAAGGGCAGGCGAGAGCCGGAGGGTCAGGCCCCTCCTTCTGGGCAAAAAGGGCCGTCGTTCATGGACAGGCGTCCTGACCTCCCTGGGCTGGCCGAGATCCGAAATCGGATACCGTCGAGGATTCCACCCAGAACGGAGGTGCCGCGGTCGGGAGCCCCGTCTGTGCGCGTAGAGCTGAGCGAGGCGCACAAAGGGCAGTCGAGAGCCACTGGGTCAGGCCCCTCCTTCTGGGCAAAAGGGCCATCGTTCGCGGGCAGGCGCCTTTGGCGTCCCGAGGCTGGTCGAGGACCAAAATCAGGTAGGGTCGAGGATTC
>NW_020916118.1:0-1405 GCF_003984885.1 Neopelma chrysocephalum | reverse complement strand
CCCCCCCAAATCGATGGGACCCCCCTGGGATGGACCCAACCCCCCCCAGATGGACTCAGAGACCTCCCGAGGGCCACAGGAGACCCCAAACCCCCCCAACCAGGGCCCCTGCTCACCGTGGGGGGACCCCAATGAGGCAGAGGGACCCCAGTTCCCAGGGGGTTGACCCAGATTCCCGTGGGGTGACCCCAATTCCCACTGGAAGATGCCCAGTGCCCCCGGGGTGACCCCAATTCCTGTGGGGTGCCCCCCAGTCCCAGGAGGTGACCTCAATTCCCAGGAAGTGACCCCAATTCCCATGGGGTGCCCCCCATTCCCTCCAAGGTGCCCCCAATCCATTCCCATTCCCATCCCATCCCATCCCACCCCATTCCCACCTGCAGGTTTGCATCAGGGCCTGGACACTCTGGAAAAATCCGACCTCGCGCTTGGCCTTCAGGTACTCCAGCATTTTCTGGGGGGTCAGGGGGGGTCAGGGGGTACCTGAGGTACTCCAGCATTTTCTGGGGGGTCAGTGGGACCAAGGGGACACGGGTGCCCCCCTGAGGGGACAAAGGGACACCCCGAGGGGTCGGAGGTGCCCCCCCCTCACCTGCTGCACGTCGGCGTTGCCCCCGTTGAGGATGGAGATGCCCAACTTGAGGGTGGAGGAGACCATGGCCCCCCGCTCGCCTGGGGACACACGTGTGTGACATGTGTGACATGTGTGTCATTTGTGTGTCACAGCCCCCCATGGCCCCCCCCTCCCCTGGGGGGGACACACGTGTGTCACCCGAGGGGCCTCGTGCCAGGGGAACCCTCAGGGGTCTCCCAGGGGTCTCTTGGGGGTCTCTCCAAGGGGTCTCCCCAGGGGTCTCTCTCACACAGAGGGGTCTGTCAGGGGTCTCTCAGGGGTCTCTCGGGGGTCTCCTGGGGGTCTCATACAGGGGTGTCTCTCCCCAGGGGTCTCCTGGGGGTCTCTCTCACACAGGGGGTCTCTCAGGGGTCTCTCTCAGGGGTCTCTCAGGGTCTCTCAGGGGTCTCTCTCCCCCAGGGGGGTCTCTCAGGGGTCTCTCAGGGGTCTCTCAGGGGTCTCTCTCACACAGGGGGTCTCTGAGGGGTCTCTCAGGGGTCTCTTTTTGGGGGTCTCACCCTTGCAGGCGCTGATCATCTGCAGCACCATCTCGGCCGCCCCCCGCGTGTGCAGCCGGGCCTGCTGAGACAGCAGCTTCTGCTTCTCCATCTCCTTCTCCTGCCAAAAACAGGGGGGCACAGGGGTCAGGGGGGGTCACAGGGGTCAGGGGGGGTCACAGGGATCAGGGGGGGTCACAGGGATCAGGGGGTGTCAGGGGGTGTCAGGTGTTGAGGGGCAGGGGGGTCACAGGGGGAGGTTCAGCAGTTTCTGCTTCTCCATCTCCTTCTCCTG
>NW_020916117.1:0-798 GCF_003984885.1 Neopelma chrysocephalum | reverse complement strand
TGGGGGGTGGAGGAGCCCCCCGGGGTGGTCTCAGGTGTCCCCGGGGGGGGTCTCAGGTGTCCCCCCTCCTCACCGTTCCCCCCCCCCCCGCTGCGGAGGGGGCGGTTCCCCGGGGGGGGGGGGGGGGTCCCCCGGGATCTGGGGGGAGGTCCCCCGATTCTGGGGGGGTGGACGAGCCCCCCGGGGGGGTCTCAGGTGTCCCCGGGGGGTGTCTCAGGTGTGCCCCCCGTGCCCCCTTCCCTCACCATTCCCCCTCCCCGCAGTGCGGAAGGTGCAGTTCGCTCACGACGAGCGGCACCTCCTGGCCTGCTGCTCCCTGGACGGGACCCTCTCCGTTTGCCGCCTGGCCCCGGGACCCCCGGCCGTGCTGCGGCGCCTGCGGGGCCACGGCGGGGGGGGTCTCGGACCTGGCCTGGTCCCTCTCCAACGACGTGCTCGTGTCCGCCTCCCTCGACGGGACCCTCCGGCTCTGGGACCCCTCGGACGGGCGCTGCATCCGCAGGGTGCCCGACCCCGACGGGGCCGCGCTGCTGTGCTGCGCCTTCCAGCCCCTCAACAACAACCTCACCGTGGTGAGAGACCCCCCCGGGACCCCCAAATATCCCACAGGGACCCCCACAGCTCCCCTGGGACCCCCAGAGCCCCCCGAGACCCCCAGTCTGTGCCCGACCCCGACGGGGCTGCGCTGCTGTGCTGCACCTTCCAGCCCCTCAACAACAACCTCACCGTGGTGAGAGACCCCCCCCCGGGCCCCCCAAATATCCCACAGGGACCCCCTGAGACCCCCCGGGACCCCCT
>NW_020916116.1:0-1312 GCF_003984885.1 Neopelma chrysocephalum | reverse complement strand
GGGGTTTGGGGGGAGGAAAGGGCGTTTGGGGGGTCCCGGGGGGGGGGCTTGAGGGGCAGAAAAGGGGGTTTGGGGGGAGAAAGAGTGGTCTGGGGGGTCCCAGGGGGGTTTGGGGGGAGAAAAGCAGGTCTAGCAAGTCCCAGGGGGGCTAAGGGGGAGAAAAAGGGGGTTGAGGGGAGAAAAGGGGATTTGGGGGGGGAGACAAAGGGGATTTGGGGGGTCTCAGGGGGGCTTGAGGGGGAGAAAGGGGGGTTTGGGGAGGAGAAAAAGGGGTTTGGGGATCCCAGGGGGGCTTGAGGGGCAGAAAAGGGGGTTTGGGGGAGATAAAAGGGGGATTTGGGGGGTCCCAGGGGAACATGAGGGGGAGAAAAGGGGGTTTCGGGGGTCCAGGGGGGTCTCGGGGGGAGTAAAAGGGGATTTGGGAGGTCCCACGGGGACTTGAGGGGGAGAAAAGGGGGTTTGGGGGGGTTCCAGGGGGTTAAAGGGGAAAGAAAAAGGGGTTTGGGGGGTCCCAGGGGGGTTTCAGGGGGAGAAAAGGAGGTTTGCGGGAAAGAAAAAGCGGGGCTGCTGATCCCTTTGGTCAGCCCCGGCACGCCGGTGCCAGCTCCCCCCGCCCCAAAACCCATCCAAATGAAGATTCCTCCCAGGGAAAGGGGGCCAGCACAGAAAGCTCTGGCTGCCCACGGAGTGCCCAGGCTGCGCCACCAACTGCACCTCAAAGCCAAAGCTCCCAGGGTTTCTGTCTTGGGCAAAGGGCTGCTGATCCCTTTGGTCAGCCCTGGGCGGCAGGTGCCGGCCCCCCCCGTCCCAAAACCCATACAAATGAAGATTCCTCCCAGGGAAAATGTGGCAGCACAGAAATCTCCAGCTGCCCACGGAGTGCTCAGGCTGCGCCACCAACTGCACCCAAAAGCCAAAGCTCCCAGGCTTTCTGTCTTGGGCAAAGACCTGCTGATCCCTTTGGTCAGCCCCGGGACGCCGCTGCTGGGCCCCCTCCGCCCCAAAACCCATAGAAATGAAGATTCCTCTCAGGGAAAAGGGGCCAGCACAGAAAGCTCTGGCTGCCCACGGAGTGCCCAGACTGCGCCACCAACTGCACCTCAAAACCAAAGCTCCCAGGCTTTCTGTCTTGGGCAAAGGGCTGCTGATCCCTTTGGTCAGCCCCGGCCGCGGGTGCCGGCTGCCCCCGCCCCAAAACCCATACAAATGAGGATTCCTCCCAGGGAAAAGGGGCCAGCAGAGAATTCTGTGAGGAATCCTCGACTGTATCCGATTTTGGCACTCGGAACCATGGCCCTTTTCGCCTGGAAGG
>NW_020916115.1:0-452 GCF_003984885.1 Neopelma chrysocephalum | reverse complement strand
AAAACAGGTTTTGGGGGCATTGGGGCATCAAAGGGATCTGTGGGGGGGGGCTGGGGGAGATTTGGGGGGAACTGGGAAGGGTTGGAAGGTGATTTGGGGGGGTTTGGGGGTCGTTTGGTGTATTTGGGGGAGTTAAAACAGGTTTTGGGGGCATTGGGGCATCAAAGGGATCTGTGGGGGGAGGGGATTAAAGGGAAAATGGAGATTAGGGGACATTTGGGGGGAATTAAAGGGCTGAGTCCTGAGACCCCCCCTGGTGTCCCCAAGACTCTCTTGGTGTCTCCAGTTCCCCCCTTGACACCCTGAGACCCCCCCTGGGGTCTCCAATGTTCCCAGGGACTTGCCATAGCCCCAGTTCCCCCCTTGGAACCTCCAATTCCACTGTCCACAAATCCCTCCCCACTGTCCCCAAACGTCATTCCTGATGTCCCCAACCCTCCATCTCACACCAG
>NW_020916114.1:0-1312 GCF_003984885.1 Neopelma chrysocephalum | reverse complement strand
TAGTGTTAGGGTTAGGGTTAGGTTTAGGTTTAGTGTTAGGGTTAGGGTTAGGTTTAGGTTTAGTGTTAGGGTTAGGGATAGGGTTAGGGTTAGGGTTAGGGTTAGGTTTTATTGAGCTTGCCAACTTCACACACAACACAAACATATTCTCACAACAAACCCCTGGAATCCAAGCACCTGCACATGATCAAACCGTCTTAAACTTGTACTCCCTGCAACCCAAGGCCGTGTCCATGGAAACCATCTAACCAGCTCCACTGCTCCCATGGAACACGACCTAACTTTTGCACTACCTCAAACTTTAATTGTGGGGCTACAATTTCAGCCCACAAGCGCACAAAGGGCAGGCGAGAGCCGGAGGGTCAGGCCCCTCCTTTTGGGCAAAAAGGACCGTCGTTCGCGGGCAGGCACCTTAGGCGTTTCGGGGCTAGCCAGGGTCCAAAATTGGATACGGTCGAGCATTCCTCTCACACCGGAGGCAAGGGGGCCGGGATCCCCAGCTGCGCGCGTAGAGCCGAGCGAGGCGCACAAAGGGCAGGCAAGAACCGGAGGGTCAGGCCCCTCCTTCTGGGCAAAAAGGGCCATCATTCGCGAGCAGGCGCCTTAGCCGTCCCGGGGCTGGTCGGGGTGCAAAATCAGATACGGTCGAGCATTCCTCCCAGACTGGAGGCAAGGGGGCCGGGATCCCCAGCTGCGCGCGTAGAGCTGAGCGAGGTGCACAAAGGGCAGGCGAGAGTCGGAGGGTCAGGCCCCTCCTTCTAAGCAAAAAGGGCTGTCGTTCGCGGGCAGGCACCTTGGGCAGCCCGGGGCTGCCCCAGGTCAAAATCGGACACGGTCGAACATTCTTCCCATACTGGAGGTGAGGGAGGCGGGAGCTCCTTCAGCGCGCGTAGAGCCAAGCGAGGCGCACAAAGGGCAGGAGAGCCGGAGGGTCAGGTCCTTCCTTTGGGGAAAGTCGGCCGTTGATGGCGGGCTGGCGCGCCAGTCGTCCGGGGAGTATAATTGGATACGGTCGAGGATTCCTCCCAGACTGGGTGCGCCAGGGCTGGGAGCCCCTTCTGCACGCGTAGAGCCGAGCGATGTGCACAAAGGGCAGGCGAGAGCCGGAGGGTCAGGCTCCTCCTTTTTGGCAAAAAAGGTCGTCGTTCACAAGCAGGCGCCTTGGGCGACCCGGGTCCGGCCGAGGTCCGAAATCGGATACGGTCGAGGATTCCTCCCAGACCGGAGGCGTCGGGGCCGGTAGCCCCAGCTGCACGCGTAGTGCCGAGCAAGGCGCACAAAGGGCAGGCGACATCCGGAGGGTCAGGCCCCT
>NW_020916113.1:0-424 GCF_003984885.1 Neopelma chrysocephalum | reverse complement strand
GCTCGAGGGGACGGGATGAATGGGAAGGGGGAAAGGCGGAGGGGCTGAATGGGTGGGGAGGGGGCGGGACGGGGGCGGGGCGGGCTTTTAGGGGCGTGACCTGATGATGAATTGGGCGTGGTCTAAGTGAGGGGCGGGGCCTCGGTGGTTGTGGCTGAATACGGATGGGGCGTGGTCTGAGCGAAGGGCGGGGCTCGGATGTGTGGGCGGGGCCTGGGGTCGCAGTCACACGCGGAGTAGCGCACACACGTGTCACACGTGTCACACACGTCACTCGTGTCACACACACACGGTGTCACACGTGTCACACACACCCCCCGGCCGCCAGGAGGGAGGGGCTGCCCCGTCCCGCCCCCAGCCCCGCCCTCCTGTCACCCCAGCCCCTCCGCCTTTCCCCCTTCCCATTCATCCCGTCCCCTCGAGC
>NW_020916112.1:0-5071 GCF_003984885.1 Neopelma chrysocephalum | reverse complement strand
GAAAAAAAAATTTTATAAGGACTGCGAGTCAAGTTACAGTTTTAGCCTATGCTGCATAAGCGAGCAGCGAAACTGAAAGCAAAGAGAGCAAGTCAGTTTTTCAGCTTTTATTCATTATCTCAACAATCGTGCTGCCGACGAATTTCAAAGAGCAGGCTTCTGCCCGGTCGTCAGCCAGCGGCCCCAGCAGCAGTTCGTCCTTATCAGTTCTAGCTCTATGCAGGACGCCAGGGAAGCCACTGCCAGCTGTGCCTCCCCCCGCGGCGAGCCCCCCCCCCCCCCCCCCCGCTGCCGTTTTTCCCACCGCCGCTTCTAAAGCTGCTGCCGTGTTGCCGCCTGGAGCCGCACCCGGCTCCGCTGTACTGCCGCATGGAGCCTGCCCCCCCACCTCTCCTGTGCCGGTGCTGCCGACCCGGGGCTCGCCCCAAGCTGCCTTAGCCAGAAGCCACGCTGTTTCCGCCCGCCGCTGCCCCCCCCCCCCCCCCCGCCGCCGTGCGCTGCCTCCGTGTGCTGTCTGTCCCGTCTGCCCTGCCGGTGCTGCTGTGCCTGCCCGACCGTGCCCGCCGCCGCTTGCTCGTTCGCGAAAGCGATTCCTGCCACGTGGCCCAGACCCCCAGCTGCGGAGAGCCACCATCACCCCCTCTCTCCGCCGAACCCGGCAAGAGGCGACTTCGGACCGACCGGGAAGGGGGGAAGAAGCTGCGAACGAGCCCACACCATCACGCCGCTGCTGCTGTCTGCTCCCCGTGTCATCGAGTTCTACATCCAGACTCCGAGATCAGACAGAGGGGCTCTGAGACCCAAATGCAGCTGTGAGAAAAGTTTTGCAAGTATCTGTGGCAGACAAAAAGTTACAACAACCAGAACTCTCTGCACCTCCTCTGCCATTGCCAGCTCCCTATATCCCCATGCAGGGACAGGTTTCCCCAAGCCCTTTTTTCCCGTAGTCTCCACCACCTCCACACAGTCCATTTAGGGAGGGGGGAGGGAGTCGGACCGTGCTGAGGGAATCTGTAAAAGTTTGGGGGTTTAGGGGCTAGCTCGAGTGGGGAAGGTCCAGACCAAAGATAAAAAGGAATCCTGTGAAATGCTATGATGGAGGGATGATTTGGTTGTTAACTCCTAATGCATTTTTAGTTATAACAGATGCAGGAGAACATAGAAACTATTAAGTCTTAGATTAGAAGATGCTAACAGAAGCTATATCTACAATTATTCAGTATAAGTTAAGATTGAGCGATACTACATTTGTGTTACAGTATTTTAAGAATAAGTATTATCTCCAATAATAAGGACCTTTCTTTTTTCTCTTAGCTCTTTAAGCTTTATCTCCAAATTTATTTCGTATAGACTGGACACACTAAAGTTTGTGAGAGTCTATGTTTTCCTTTGCACTGCAGTATTCTAGGTCTTTTGATGTGATGCTTTACCATATACACTTCCCAGATCTTTGACATCTAGAGACATTTCTATTTATTGTGTATATATTTTTTTTTCTTCAAATGTCATGTGTTAGTGAGAATGAGTAGGGAAAAAACTCTTCTGGTCATAGTTTCCTTGTGCTTTCTTTTAAACTCTACCTTATTCATGTCAAAAAGATATCAGAATTAATTTCAGCTAAGATGAACAAACAAATCTGCATAAACATGTAATCAGTGCTGTCTTAACCCTTCTTCTGTCTGATCAAGTTTCAGTCTATACACCTCATTGTGATTGAGTGAAAAAGAGGTCTAAGGGAATAAGATACTTTTGTCCTGTACAGGAAGCACTTAGATTAACCTACTTTTTATTTCTTCTCTTTTTGCTACAGATTTCCACACGCATACAATTTAGCTTTCTTAAGACCTTGTTAAGGCTTGCATGAGACTTAATTTACAGCACTGTTAATTGAGAGGGTTTAGACATACAACAATGTTCCCTGAACGCTTACCTTATCTGTATGCTCATTTGAGCTAAGAAATCTGAAAAAGGATTTTTTTTTAAATTTAGGCAGATAGAATATTTTACAACGCAAGCAAATGCTCTTGCAGCCCAGAGCAAATGTTACTGGGTATGACTTATGCAATATATGTACTTTTTCAGTGAGAAGGAGTAGAAGTTATAGACCCACTTTTTTATAACATTATTTTTGTGCTGACTATTCACAGTAACATACTACGCAGCACGAAACTCTCACTGAACACCTATAAACTCGGTCATGTGTACCATATCCTACAGTTAACAGAACTGATTATGCATTTCAAGCAAGCCTTATCTAAAAGTAAAACTTCTTACTGAGCTTTCTTCATCAGCTTCTATTTTCTTTATTTAACCTAATTGACAGCCACTTTAAAATGCATTGCTAACATCACCATTTGGATAAGATTCTGAACTGATGGTTCTAAATTCCAGGCCTTTGACATGAATGAAAGTTCTTTTCGAAGCATGAATTACCTTTTCTTGCAACTTCTTCTTTAATTTAAAATTGCTAATCCTATGAGGCTGATAGTTCAAACATCTACTTGAGACTGAAGCCTACTTTGCCCAAAAATATGGCACTGTTGTGAAGCAAGCATAAATTAATAAGTAACAATTTTAAATCAGTGCATCATTCTTATGTACAAAATTGCTTCAATTTAACTATGCCAGTGCAATACCACCTTCCTTTTTTAGAACTGTGTATAGCACACATTGGTCTTTCTATAAGCTGCTCTAGGCAATGGTTTTGCCACTGCAGCAATGCTACTGAAGCATTTAATGCAGCTTGGATTATCACACTTCCAGTACTTCTGCAGTGCCCTAACATAAGACTACCTTCTTTGCCAGGTGTTAGTATCTACTTGCAATCTGCATATGCAGAATTGATAAATGCTGAGAAAAATTCTCACTGTTTGCAATCTTTAATCACTTCATCTGTAGAGAAACTATTTCTCTCTATATAATTTCTCTCACTAACATATGATAAATTTCGAAGCTTTTGGCTTAACCTGAAAGGGAGTTCAGGATGAAACCCAATCTATGGAGTATAATTATTGCAAACACCTCAAAAACATTGGATTGCCTGGGTAAGTTCTTTTACCCACTACAGAAAACTGTGCTTTAATTAATATAGACCATCATTAGTGAGTACAGATTATGAGGTGCTCTGTAGAGTCCTCTCCGCTTATAGCAGTTGTGAGAGTAAAATGAACATTTCAAAAACATCCCATATTCTGCCCGAGTGGGAATATAAAAATACTTATGTCATCTTGGCCTTCATGCTATGTATCACATCTTGAATGGGATTTATTTCTTCAGTCTTGTGGTTTCATTCTTTCCATAGATGATTCCTCAGCTTTGACAAAACCTATTGTTTTGTTGTTAAAATCAGTTAAAATCTTGGAGCTTTATTATGCATCTCAAAGTAAATATTGGTATATTGCTTTTCTTTTACAGATCACATTTGACTGAAAGCCTAAATGATCTGTAGGAATTCTTTTCTTTTCACCTATATATATTACTTTATGCTTATTAACAATTTGTACTTTTCAGCTGCAACAGCTTTTGTAGCACAACTGTAGGTTGTGATCAAAAAAGCAATACAAGCAATATGTGATGATAAGACAGCTTCGTTTTTTTACTACAGTATGATAGAGATCAACAGAACCATTTGGACATTTATTGATCAGTTGCATTATGCAATTAATATCCATCCACCTAGATAAAAACATGAAGATGAAATTTTTAGACATGTTACCCTATAATTTTATCAGAATTGTTAGAAGATATGGATAGTCTATACATACTGTGTTACAAAATGGAACTGTTATAGAATTTTGTTATTATCACAAAGGTATTTGGTAAAGAGATTGCTAAGTTAAGAATTTTAAAAACACTTTCGCAAAAGCAGAAGTGGGGAAAGAGAAGGGTGTCAGCCCCATAGTTGACTTGCAAAAGTGTTTTCATGTGTTAAGTTTTTTGCACACAGGTGTTCTCTAGCTATCTGCATGATGGATGAGGCCTTGGAAAGAAGCTGTTGTAGCTAACAGTTGTTTTAATATTATTAGAACACAGTTAGAAAGTTTGTCTATCTGGTTAGTTTTATCTGTTTGGTTAAGAAACTCTAATAAGAATAATTAGAAAATTATTATAATTTCTTGGTTTGTAGAACACAGTGACATGGAACTCAAAAGTATGTCAGTGTGACAGTGTGTATGATGGTGGCCACCATGTGTATGTGAATGAAAGTGTATGCATGCATGTGTGTGAACATATGAACACAAATACATAAACACCTTTGGATGAACAGATACACAGACACCTTTGAATAAACAGAAGACACATAACCCACAATTGAATAGAGTTCCATTTCCAGAAGTGTTTTAGGTTGAATAAATTTTTTTAAGAATAAACCCTATATTTAGAGAAGCACTTTTAAGTAAAATTTAAGAGCACAAGCCTTGAAGTTAATAGGTTGTTAAGTTTGTTAATGATAGTGATATAATTGTATGTAGATGTGTTTATTGAAATATTATGGGTATAATAAGAAATGTTACGGAAATGCAATTTAAATTGTTCAAAACTAAAAAGGGGATTTGTTGCAGGGTTCAAATTGTGAACAATTTCCATTGCATTTCTGTAGGCCTTGCTTGACATGACTAGAAGCTGTAAGCTGTAATGTTTATGCTTATAGACTGTGTGAAAATACGCAATGTTTATACTTGTTAGCTGTGTGTCTAATTATAAGGTTTGAGAACATAGTATGTTTAGAGCAAGAAAGCCTTGAGAAAGTATAGATAAGGGTGCACCTGCAGTTTTCAGAAAGTTCCTAATTATGAAGGCCTCTACATTCCAAGTATGATTTCAGATCGCGTGGACAGAACATCAGGTCCAATGAACTGGAGACATGAGGCGCGTGTACAGTCTGAGCTATCCAATCACCTTGTTGTAAGCATGTGCCCCAAACAAACTAAACTGTATAAAAGTTGACTTAATTAAATAATAAATGGAACATATGGCTGACCACATTGGCCTGTATGCCTTATGTTTATACCCCTCCATCAATAGAGGAGAGCTATATTTTGCCAACAGATTGCAGCATAAGAAGAATGAT
>NW_020916111.1:0-839 GCF_003984885.1 Neopelma chrysocephalum | reverse complement strand
TAGTTTTTGCTCTCCATTCCCCCTTCTTTTCACATTGGCACTGTAGTGTGGCCTCACTTTGGTATTGCCATGAGGCACTGGTCTCTCCCACATAGCTTGGCCTTTGAATATCAGAGTCGGCAGTCCATACACTCTGCCTATTCCATGAAGGCATAGATATGCGTATGCAGAAAAGATCCCTTTCTAGGAAGACACAGAGGGATCTTACCTGTAATAAGGCACCCTGTCCATTTCCTCCCTTTCTGGAGAGAAACAAGGCAGCAGCTTGTGGACGGGACCCGCAGTTCCAGTCCTCCCTCTTCCACAGGAATAATCAGTTTAGCACAGTGCTGCCATTTTTGCTTATGCTCACAGTACAGGGCTTTGAGCTTAACCTCCTTTGCCTTCGCCTCTTGCCTTGATCCTTACTTGACCCTCCTTTCCTCCCAACAGCCTTCACCCATAAAAGGTCAACTGAGCCACACATTGAGCCACCTCTGACCACGCAGAAGACCACAGCTGCCACCTCCATCAGCAGCACCTCCAAGACCTCTGTCTCCACAGAGACCAGCCCACCAAGCAGCACAGAACTCCCTCTGACCACAACATCTCCAAATCCCAGCTCTCCGCCTGCTCCCAGCAGCCCACTCAGCACCCGGCTGCCATCTGCTCCCACTTCCACAGTCTATTCCACAGCAGCTCCAAGCGCCAGCCCCAGGCCCACACCAACAACACTGAGGCCGAAGCCCTCTTCCCCAATGACAAGTGCTCCACAAGAGTCTCCTACAGCAGAGTCCTCTGCACCCACCACAGCCAAAACCAGCACAGTGCCATCTTCTGCTCCTTCTCCCTCCTCAACT
>NW_020916110.1:0-3534 GCF_003984885.1 Neopelma chrysocephalum | reverse complement strand
ATTTACACGGGATTGACACGGGATTTACACGGGATTGACACGGGATTCCCGTGGGATTTAAGGCACCACCGGCAGGAACACGGGGAGAGGGACGACACAGGAATGACATGGGAATGACACGGGATTGTCACGGGATTTAAAAGGGATTAAGGCAGAACCAGCAGCAAATCCAGGGATGGGAATGACACGGGAATGACATGGGATGGACACGGGACCAATGGGGGGGGTTTAAGGCCGGAATCAGCAGGAACAACATGTGACTGACACGGGATGGACACAGGATGGACACGGGATGGACATGGGATGGACACAGGACCAATGGGGGATGTTTAAGGTTGGAATCATCAGGAACAACACGTGACTGACATGGGATGGACACGGGACCGATAAAGGATGTTTAAGGCCGGAATCAGCAGGAACAACACGTGACTGACACAGGATGGACACGGGATGGACATGACATGGACACGGGACCAATGAGGGATGTTTAAGGCCGGAATCAGCAGGAACAACATGTGACTGACACGGGATGGACACGGGATGCACACGGGACCGATGAAGGATATTTAAGGCCAAAATCAGCAGGAACAACATGTGACTGACACGGGATGGACACGGGACCGATAAAGAATTTTAAGGCCGGAATCAGCAGTAACAACACTGACCAACACGGGACGGACACGGGATGGACACAGGATGGACACGGGACGGACACGGGACCGATAAAGAATTTTAAGGCCGGAATCAGCAGTAACAACACTGACCAACACGGGATGGACACGGGATGGACACAGGATGAACACGGGACCAATGGGGGTGGTTTAAGGCCGGAATCAGCAGTAACAACACGTGACCGACACGGGATGGACACGGGGACAGCCCCGGGCCCCGGGTGACCCCCTTGTTGCCCCCTAGGCCCGTGCCCCGTCTGCCAGTCGCGGCGCCAGGGCCAGCAGGAGCCGGCGGAGGTGCCGCGCCCCTTCCTGGGCGGCCGCCAGCACCTCCTCGTGCCCGGGGGGCGTGGCCTCGGCCCCGGGCCCCGCCCCGATGCCCTTCTGCTCCTCCTCCTCCTCATCGTTGTCGCCTGGGGCCGCGTTGGTGATGAGGGACAGGCCCAGGACCCGCAGGCCGCAGTGACGCGCCGCCGCCGCCTCCGACACCGTGCTCATGCCTGGGGAATGGGGGCGTGGTCAGCTT
Source organism: Neopelma chrysocephalum (assembly GCF_003984885.1). Lineage (NCBI taxonomy): Eukaryota > Metazoa > Chordata > Aves > Passeriformes > Pipridae > Neopelma > Neopelma chrysocephalum. The sequence goes on along the minus strand of NW_020916110.1, from coordinate 2,337 downwards.
GGGGATGGGCGTGGTCAACTTGGGAATGGCCAAAGTCAACTTGGGAATGGGCGTGGTCATCTTGGGAATGGGCGTGGACAGTTTGGGGATGGGCGCGGTCAACTTGGGGATGGGCGTGGTCAACTTGGGAATGGCCAAAGCCAACTTGGGAATGGGCGTGGTCACCTTGGGAATGGGTGTGGTCAGTGAGGGGGTGGGCATGGTCAGCTTGGGGATGGTTGTGGTCAGCGAGGGAATGGGCGTGGTCATCTTGGGGATGGGCGTGGTCAACTTGAGAATGGCCAAAGTCAACTTGGGAATGGGGTGGACGACTTGGGTGTGTCCCAGGTGTCCCAGGTGTGTCCCCCTCCCCCCCCATCACATCCTTGGCATGTCCAGCCCGTTTTGGGCCCGTTTTGGGTGAGTTTTGGGTGGGTTCTGGACTCACCGACGGCGTCGGCGCCGAGGCGCCGCAGGAGCCGACACTCGGCCCAGGTCTCGTAGCTGGGCCCCCCCACGCCCACGTAGACCCCCGGGCGGGCGTGGAGCTCGGGGGGGGCCAGGGACAGGGCCAGGCGACGCAGGGCGGGGTCGTAGCCGTCCGTCATGGCCGGGAAGCGCGGCCCGAATCTGCCGGGGGAACGGCCCGGGAGTGGGCGTGGTCAGCTCGGGAATGGGTGTGGTCAGACTGAGGATGGGCGTGGTCAACTTGGGAATGGGGGTGGACGTTTTGGGAACAGCCAACGTCCAGTTTGGCATGGTCAATGTCAACTTGGGAATGGCCAAGGACAACTTGGGAATGGCCAATATCAACCTGGGAATGACCAGTGTCAACCTGGGAATGAGCCGTGTCAACGTGGGAATGGCCAAGGTCAACCTGGGAATGGCCAAGGACAACTTGGGATTGGCCATGGTCAACCTAGGAATGACCAGTGTCAACCTGGGAATGGCCAACGTCCAGTTGGGGATGGCCAAGGACAACTTGGGGATGGCCAAAGTCACCCCGGGAACATTGCCCCGCCCCCCCTCCGACCCCGCCCACCTGTCATCGTTGGGCCCCACCAATGGGCTGCGCCCGGCCAGGCCGGGCAGGTCGATGTGGTCGCGGATGACCAGGAGGTGTCCGGGGGCCAGGCCGGGGCTCAGGGCGCCGGCGGCGTTGGTCAGCACCAGCGTGTGGACGCCCAGGAGGGCCAGGGTGCGCACCGGCATCACCACCTGGGCAGGGGGGCGGGGACATGCAAATGAGGGGGCGGGGACATGAGGATTAAGGGGCGGGGCCTGGGGATGGGGCGGGGCCAAGGGGTGAGGTGGAAAGGGGCATCGCTTCCTGTAGGGGGCACTAACTGTGGAGGCGGGGTCTGGGCATGCAAATGAGGGGCATGATTATGCAAATTGGAGGTGATTTATGCAAATGAGACATGTTGTCATACAAATGAGGGGCGGGGCCAAGGGACAGGGTACAAAGAGTGTCGCCACCTGTAGGGGGCGCTAAGTGTTTATGAGGGAGCGTGGCTATGCAAATGAGGGTTGTGGCCATGTAAATGAAGGGTGGGGTTATGCAAATGAAGATTTTGGTTATGCAAATGAAGGGGCGGGGCCAACGTGAAAAAGGGGCGTCGCCACCTGCAGGCGGCACCTGGGATTTTTAGGGGAAAAAAGGAGGATTTTGGGATTAAAAAAGGATTTTTTTGGGCTAAAAAAAAAAGAGGATTTTAGGGAAAAAAGGAGAATTTTGGGGTTTAGAAAAAGGGATTTTTGGGTTAAAAACGGGGGAATTTTGGGGTTAAAAAGGGGGTTTTGGGGGTTAAAAATGGGGTTTTAGGGGGTAAAGGAGAATTTCGGGGTTAAAAGGGAGAATTTTGGGGTTAAAATAGGGATTTTGGGGATTAAAATCCAAAGAAATGGTAAAAAAACGGGTTTTTCTCCCAAAAATGTGGATTTTTTGGGCCTTAAAAACATGTCATTTTGCCTTAAAATGTGGATTTTTGCCTTAAAATGTGGATTTTTGCCTTAAAATGTGGATTTTTGGATGTAAAAAAAGTGCAAATGAAAGGGCGGAGCCAAGGGAACGGAGGTGTGGCCAAGGCAGGGGCGTGGCCAGAAAAGGGGGAGGAGCTTGGGGAGGGAGGAGAGGGACTAAAGAGTGGGAGGAGCTCTGGGGCAAAGGGGGTGTGGCCTAAAGAGAGAGGGGAGGGGCTTAAGAACAGAACACAATAAATGGGTGGGGCTTGTCAAGAAAGGGGCGGTGCTGGTGGGCGTGTCCCGGGGAAAGGGGGCGTGTCCCTCACCTGGGCGGGGCTGTAGCCCTCGTAGAGGTGGAAGCGGCCCTGCAGGACGGCGCAAGGCCCCGCCCCC
>NW_020916109.1:0-768 GCF_003984885.1 Neopelma chrysocephalum | reverse complement strand
CCCAAAACCTCCCAGACACCCCACAAACCCCAGCCCAGTCTCTCCCATCCCATGCAGGACCCCCTCAAACCTCCTGCCAGTCCCTTCCCAGCCCCTGCAGGGATCCCACCCAGCCCCTCCCAGACCCTTCAGGACCCTCCACCCCCCTTCCATCACCTCCAGCACCCACCAAACTCCCTCCCAGTGGCCCCTAGTGTCCCCCTTTCCCCCCCCGGCCCCCCTGGCAGTGTGCCCCCGGGGCTGGGGGGGCCGGGCCGTACCCCAGTGCCGGCTGAGGGGGTGCTCCAGGCTGACGTGCTCCACCTGGCAGCTGTAGGTGACCCCGCGCCGGGGGGGATTTCCAGCCTCACCAGCACCTGGGAGGTCCAGTCCCCGTTGGGGACCACGTCGGTGGCCACCACGTGCTCCGGCAGCTCCTGCCCATCCTGGAACCACCTCACCTGCACCGGCGCAGGGTAGAAATCCATCACGGAGCAGAGCAGGCGGCCGGGGCCGGGCTGGGAGCTCGACGGCACCAGCGAGATGGACACGCTGGGGGGCACTGGGAGGGACGGGGGAGACACTGGGCTCAGCTGGGGGGCACTGGGAGGGAGGGCAGAGGGCTTGGAGGACGTTGGGAGGGCTTGGATGTCACTGGGAGGGACTGGGATGGCAGTGGGAGGGAGTGGGAATAGAGTGGGGGAGAAGGGTCTGGGCTGGGGGGGCACTGGGGAGAGAGTTGGGAGATGTGGGAGTGAAGTGAGAACGACTGGGAATGGACTGAGAGGG
>NW_020916108.1:0-330 GCF_003984885.1 Neopelma chrysocephalum | reverse complement strand
AGGGACCAGTACGGACCGGTAGGGACCCCCCAGTGCTCCCAGTATGGCCCCAGTATAGACCCGTATAGACCAGTATGGACCAGTATGGCCCTCCCAGTGCTCCCAGTATGGTTCTCAGTGCCCCTCCAGTGCTCCCAGTGTGGCCCCAGTATAGACCAGTATGGACCAGTACAGCCCTCCCAGTGCTCCCAGTATAGGCCAGTATGACCCCACACTCCCCTCCCAGTCCCTCTCAGTTCATCCCAATCCCCGCCAGTCCCTCCCAGTCCCTCCCAGTCCCTCCCAGTGCCTCCCAATCCCCTCCCAGTCCCTCCCAGTCCCTCCCAGTGC
>NW_020916107.1:0-710 GCF_003984885.1 Neopelma chrysocephalum | reverse complement strand
CCAATAGTCTCCTAATGCTCTTCCAGCACCCAAGAGTCCTCTATTTCCCTCCTTCTCTCTCAAAATAAAATTCCACCTCTTTTACTGCAGCATGACTCTGTCTCGACCGGTGTCCCAAAAGATGTCAACAATGTCCCTGTGATGTCACTTTTGTCGCCAGGGGTGGCACCCTTGTCCTCAATGACGTCACCAATGTCCCTGTGTCTTAGCTGGAATCTTCCTCCGTATGGAATTTTGGGACTCAGGCAGGCAGAATAAGTGCAGGGTTGAAAAAAGCAAACAACAGCCCTTCTCCCCAGCAAAGAAAGCCTGGAAGCTTTGACTTTGTGGTGAAGTAGGTGGGCCAGCCTGGGTACTCCATGTGCAACAAGGGCTGTCTGTTCTGGCACCTTTGGTCTGGGAGGAATCTTTGTCTGTATGGAATTTTGGGACCCAGGCAGGCAGGCTGGCTCAGTGCAGGGTTGAAAAAAGCAAACAACAGCAATTCTCCCCAGCAAACAAAGGCTGGGAGATTTCTCTTTGTGGTGCAGTAGGTGGGCCAGCCTGGGTACTACATGGGTAGCAAGAGCTTTCTCTGCTGGCACCTTTGGTCTGGAAGGAATCTTCTTCCATATGCCATTTTTGGAATTGGGCTGGCAGATTTAGCGCAAGGCTAAAAAAAGCAAAAAACAGCCATTCTCCCAAGCAAAGAAAGCCTGGAAGCTTTGGCT
>NW_020916106.1:0-400 GCF_003984885.1 Neopelma chrysocephalum | reverse complement strand
TGGGAGGAGCTGGGGGGCACTGTGGGGTTACTGGGGGTTACTGGGAGTAACTGGGAGGCACTATGGGGTTACTGGGGGTTACTGGGGGGTTACTGGTCGGTAACTGGGAGCACTGGTGAGGCCTTGACATCCCAGACCTGGAGTTCCTGGAGGTGCTGACGGAGGGTCTGGGGCCGGTGCTGCTCGTGCGGGGGGGCGACGGCGACGGGGACCCCCCCGAGCCCTGAGCCACCAGTACGGACCAGTATGGACCAGTACAGACCACTACCGACCAGTATGGACCAGTACGGAGCAGTACGGACTGCCCAGTGTGCTCCCAGTATGGCCCAGAGCTCCCAGGATGGATCCCAGTGCTCCCAGTAACCCCCAGTAACCCCACAGTGCCCCCCAGCTCCTCCCA
>NW_020916105.1:0-838 GCF_003984885.1 Neopelma chrysocephalum | reverse complement strand
CCAGCCCGAGATGCCACTGCTCCATGGTGTCTAAAAGCTTGGTGATAGTGGTCTTCTGTGGACTACGAGATCCTGCGGAAGGGATGGGTTATGCAGGATGGAACGCAGTTCATCATTTGGTGCTGTAGCACAATCAGAACAAGCCTCCAGGCTATTAGTGCCTCCTTTGCCGTCCGGTCCCCCCTGTCATTGTCCCGCCACAGGCTGTAGCCGAATCTACAGTGGTATCATCTGCAAGCTTGTGACCTTTACGATCCAGCCACTTGGCGAGTGCCTTTGCGGACTTCTTATCTAGGTGGTGACCATGTTCGATTATAAAGTCCTTGAGGCGCCTATAGACAAATTTTTGGGAGGTGGACAGCACGAGTCCCATCCTGGTGTTATTCGGATCTCTGCGTCAGTCCTTGGTGGTATAAATCCTCCCTTCCTTGTTTTTTGTGGGGTTGTGGGTGTTGGGGTGGGATATGGACTGTCCCCAGCTGCTCACCTCTCCGACGCGTCAACCCGTGCAGCTCCAAAGCCCACAGTCGTCCGTCCAGCTGGGGGGGACCGGCGGGGCGATCACCACTCCTGATGATCTATGAGCCCAAGTGAGGACACAGGAGTTCTCTCAATATGAGAGACCTTCTACTGTGGCTCCACGTTGGGCGCCATCTGCCACGGCCCGAGGGAAAAGGGATAGGGACACGGCACCCCACAAAGGGTTCTCACACAGGTGAAGGTCTGGGTGTAATGCCAGTTTATTGAAAGAACACAGGGATTGATATAGGGTAAGTCTGAGGGGAGGATCCAGAACTGGGGAGGAGCATGGGACAGGATTGGAAGATAGGGAGAAGGT
>NW_020916104.1:0-1071 GCF_003984885.1 Neopelma chrysocephalum | reverse complement strand
AAACTCGACAAAGCTGGTTTGAATCATGGTTTAACCAATCACCTTGGCTAACCACCTTAGTTTCTACCCTAATAGGTCCTCTGATAGCGCTGGTAACAATTTTGACAATTGGTCCCTGTATCCTGAATAAAATTGTGACTTTTATTAAGAGCAGAGTTGAAACAGTACAACTTATGGTAACGCGACAGCAATATCTGGACTCGAATGAAGGGACACCTAAAGCGGAACAATCTCCCACCTTAATTGCGGCTCGGGAAGTCGTAATGAGGTTTGATAAGCAAATTACCGGAGAATAAGAAGGGGAGGAATTGTGATAGTCAATAAAGACAAAAAGAGATAATTTGCTTATCAAATTATATTTGTAATACTGTAATTGTGAACTGTGATGTTATGTTATCATGAAGTATTATATTCTACTATGTTACCTCTAGATGTTAGCTATCTATGTAGAAAGTATTCTCCCTAGTAACTGCAGCAGGACCTGTCAAGGAAGACATAAAGCAGAAGGAAGGCCCCTAGCAACCAAGACACCCTTAGCCGACACAATCTGATAAGAGGAAGGAGCCGGCCAGAAAGAAGACGCCAGGAGAAGCTGATAAGGAAGACAAGAAACAGGGAAAAAGATTCCCTGGTAACAAAGGCAGAACATGCGCAGAATGAACTGGTAACCAGAAACCTGGGAGGAGATTTGGGGCTATAAAAAGAAAAATTGAAACTTATTGAATTTTGCGGAATGTATAGGGGAGGCAAAACCCCATCCGCCCAGCGCTGTTTGCCCATTTGCCTTAAATAAACTTTTGTAAAACTTTAAAAGAGTTTTGCTCTTGTTACCGATAACAATTTGGTGCCGTGCTTCGGACCAGAGTTCCTGGGCAGCAGGATCCTCCTGGGGCAGGCGCCGCCGTCCCTGTTTGGACGGTCCCGGGGGAGTCCTGCGGCACAGACCCTGGGATTTCCGACCGAAAAGATTTAGAGAAGGCAAATTGGCAATAAATCACTGCAGTTCCCCGTAATCTTTGTGCACAAAAATCCAGGCGAAGGCTCACTTAGGAGAAAAGTGAGTGGTAAATC
>NW_020916103.1:0-410 GCF_003984885.1 Neopelma chrysocephalum | reverse complement strand
AAGGTTCTTTTCCACTGCAGGAATCCTCATTTCTATGGCCCAGCACACAGTGCCCAGCAGAGCTGCAGGGAAGGGCCCCCAGAGCTCCCTGAACGCCCCCTCCCCCAGGCCTTGGGGGCACTTGCCCCCCACTCCCTGCCCAGGGCTCTGCTGCCTGGAGCTGTCCCTGCCAGCAGCTGTTTCCCTGGGCCCAGGGCTGGGACCTGGCAGTGCTGCAAGAGCCCATCCCAGCCCTGGGGGCTCAGCTCTGCCCTGCAGAGCCCTCCCAGCAGCACAGGGCACTGCCCAGGGGCATCTCTGGCTGGGCAGGCTCTGATGGCAATGTCAGAGCAACCCTGAGGACACTGGAAAAGTGACACTGCTGCTGTCTATAAGACAGTTTTGATGTCTGATACTCTCAGGTTCAATCC
>NW_020916102.1:0-491 GCF_003984885.1 Neopelma chrysocephalum | reverse complement strand
CCAGGTGTATTTGGGGGGTCCCAGGTGTGTTTGGGGGGTCCCAGGTGTATTTGGGGGGTCCCAGGTGTGTTTGGGGGGTCCCAGGTGCAGCAGCGGCGGGGGCGGGCAGCAATGCGCATGCGCAGGCTGGTGAGAAGTGGGCGCGGCCACAAGCGGAGGGGGCGGGGCCAGCGGGGGCTCGGAGGCGGGGCCAGGGCGTTTGGGGGCGGGGCCAGGGGGCTGAGGGCGCCCCCTCCCGGCTGACCTGCGGCGCCGTCGGGGGTCTCAGGCGGTGACGAGCGCTGGGGACGAGACGGGAGAGGGGGGGGGTCACCCCGGGCCGGGACCCCCCTGTGGGGACGGGGACCCTCCTATGGGGACGGGGACCCTCTATATGGGGACAGGGACCCTCTATATGGGGATGGGGACCCTCCTATGGGGACAGGGACCCTCTATATGGGGATGGGGACCCTCCTATGGGGACAGGGACCCTCTATATGGGGATGGGGACC
>NW_020916101.1:0-853 GCF_003984885.1 Neopelma chrysocephalum | reverse complement strand
GATGGACAAGGATAACGAGGAACACCAGGACACCAGGACACGGCTGGACAATGGGACGGACCCACCAGCCCTGGAAAATGTGGATAATGGGATGGACAAGGACACCAAGAGGGACACCTGGACACGGCTGGAGAACAGGACGGACCTGGAAAATGTGGATAATGGGTTAAACCGGAATAACGGGACCAACAGAGACACCAGGACACGGCCGGACAGAGGGACACAGCTGGACACCAGGACACAACTGGACACCAGGACATGGCCGGACACTGGGACCAACAGGGACACTGGGACACAGCTGGATATGGGGACACAACTGGACACCAGGACACAGCTGGACACTGGGACACGGCCGGACAGAGGGACACAGCTGGACACTGGGACACGGCCGGACAGAGGGACACAGCTGGACACTGGGACACAACTGGACACCAGGACATGGCCGGACACTGCGACACAGCTGGACAGAGGGACAGAGCTGGACATGGGGACCCCCCCGGCCCCCCGAACTCACCTTCCCCGCAGTGCCACCAGTGTCACCTGCTCCACGGCCCTCGGGGACCCCCCCGGGGACCCCCCCGGGGACCCCGACCTGTCCCGGGCCGTGTCCGACCCGGGGCTCTGCGACGACGGGGACCAATGGGGGGACCCCCCAAATAACAAGGGGGACCCCCCAAAGAACAACGGGGACCCCCCAAATAACGGGGCCACCCCAAATAACAGGGCCACCCCCGACCCCCCTGGGCCCTCCCAGTGCTCCCAGTTGCAATGGGGGGACCCCCCAAATAACAACGGGGCCACCCCAAACCCCCCCGGGCCCTCCCAGTGCTCCCAGTTGCAATGGGGGGACCCC
>NW_020916100.1:0-623 GCF_003984885.1 Neopelma chrysocephalum | reverse complement strand
CACCTTTTGTCTGGGAAGAATCCTTGTTCATATTCAGTTTTCGGAGCGAGACTGGCAGTTGCAGCACAGCATTCCTGAAAATCAACAACACCCCTTTTCCACAGGAAAAAAAGCACTTACTCTTTTTATTTCAGGTGCAGTTGGTGGGCCGGCCCTGGCACTCTTTAAGCAGCAAGAGCTTTCTGGTGTGGTACCTTTGGTCTGGGAGGAATCCTCGCCTGTATTCACTTCTGGGAGCTGGACTTCGAATTTCGGCTCCAGGATTCCTGCAAGGTAATGTCAGCCCGTTCTCTCAAGAAACAAAGTGGTTACCTTCATGGTTTCAGGTGCAGGTGGGACATGGGTCATTGGGGAGGGACTGGGTACCGTGGGACTGGGGGCACTGGGATAAGAGTGAGATGTGCTGGGGAGGGACTGGGCTGGGACTGAGGGCACTGGAGAGGGCCTGGGGGCACTTGGGGGAACTGGGCTGGGACTGGGATTCTCTGGGGAGGGACTGGAGGCACTGGGATAGGACTGAGAGGCACTGGGGAGGCACTAGGACACACTGGGGCACCACTGGTAGGGGACTGAGATCACTGGGGAGGGAACTGGGATAGGACTGAGCCAGTAGGGAAGGACAG
>NW_020916099.1:0-1254 GCF_003984885.1 Neopelma chrysocephalum | reverse complement strand
TACCTGATGTAGATGTACATGGGCTCAAAAGCCTCCCTGCCCGAGGCTGGCTCGATGCAGCCCGAGCCCTTCCCTCGCAGGAAGACCTTGGCCCCCGTCTCGATCTGGATGTGCTGCAGGTAGGAGCAGCCCGGCCCCTCCACCTTCTCCTTCACGTTGAAGGTGGGCACGGCGTGTTCCAGCCCCACAAACAGCTTGTCCTGCACGTAATGCATCTGCAGAGGAGCAGGGAAAGCTGATTATCTCACTCAGAATTAGGAAATCAGGGCAGAAGTCTCCTGTCTGATGAAGGAGGGTTCAGTGTGGGATGGCACAGTGAGCCCTGGGCTGCTCTGGAAGCAGGGCTGCTCTCCCCATCCCTTTGCTTTTAGGAGGCCACTGTCCCCTGAGTCTCACTCTCCAGACTCAGTCTCTTTAGTCCTCCAGATTTTAACAATACACAAGGGGGGCTGTTGATTTTTTTTTTTAATTTTTATTTATTTTTACTTTTAATTTTTATTTCAAAATAATTTTATTTTTTATTTAAATTTTTTATTATTTTTATTTTTAATATTTGTATTGTTATTATTTTTATTTTTAATTCTTATTTTACTTTTTATTTTGTTATTTTTATATTTAATTTTGGGTTTGATTTTTATTATTTCTATTTTTACTTTATTTTTAATAGTTTTATTTTTGATTCTTATTTTTAATCATTATTTTGTTATTTTTATATTTTGGATTTTTATTATTTTACTTTTAATAGTTTTATTTTTATTTTTTAATTCTTATTTTTAAATTTTATTTTGTTATTTTTATATTTTGGATTTTTATTATTTTTATTTTATTGTTAATAGTTTCATTTTTATTTTTAATTCATATTTTGGTTTTATATTTTGGATTTTTATTACTTTTATTTTATTTTTAATAGTTTTATTTTTAATTCTTATTTTTAATTCTTATTTTTAAGTTTATTTTTATTATTTTTATTTTTATTTTTAATTTTAAATTTTTTAAATTGTTTTAATTTTTATATTTTTATTTTACTTCTAGTATTTATTTTTTACTTATTATTACTACTATTACTGTTATTATTGTTATTATTATTATTATTATTATTATTATTATTATTATGTGGTTTGTGCTGTGGATTTTGTGGGGTTTTTTTGGTTAGTTGGTTTTATTTTTTACAAACAGCACATGACAAGTGTACTGTGGAACAGCCAAACCTTGTCCCCGGTGCCATTCCATGAATCCCACCCCAAACCTCGTCCC
>NW_020916098.1:0-733 GCF_003984885.1 Neopelma chrysocephalum | reverse complement strand
TTGGATCCCCTGAAACCCTCCTGGGGTCACAGGGATCCACAGGGATCAATAGGGGTCCATAGGGATCAATAGGGATCAATAGGGATCCCCCAGAGCACGTGGTGGTTCTCAAACACACACTCCTTGAAACGGCACTCGGGGGTGAAATGGACCTGGGGAGAAATCCTTGAGTCATTTCAGAGCCCCTGAAACCTTCCCGGGGTCATAGGGGTCCATAGGGATCAATAGGGACTCATAGGGATCCACAGGGATCCATAGGGACACAGAGGGACACAGAGGGACCCCCCAGAGAACGTGGTAGTTCTCGAACACGCACTCCTTGAAGCGGCACTCGGGGGTGAAATGGACCTGGGGGGGAAAAAAGAGTGACCTTGGATCCCCTGAAACCCTCCTGGGGTCACAGGGATCCACAGGGATCAATAGGGGTCCATAGGGATCAATAGGGATCAATAGGGATCCCCCAGAGCACGTGGTGGTTCTCAAACACACACTCCTTGAAACGGCACTCGGGGGTGAAATGGACCTGGGGAGAAATCCTTGAGTCATTTCAGAGCCCCTGAAACCTTCCCGGGGTCATAGGGGTCCATAGGGATCAATAGGGACTCATAGGGATCCACAGGGATCCATAGGGACACAGAGGGACACAGAGGGACCCCCCAGAGAACGTGGTAGTTCTCGAACACGCACTCCTTGAAGCGGCACTCGGGGGTGAAATGGACCTGGGGGGGAAAAA
>NW_020916097.1:0-421 GCF_003984885.1 Neopelma chrysocephalum | reverse complement strand
GGGGGGAGTGCCCAGAGCTCTGCATCACCCTGGGGTGGGCACTGCTGTGGGGCCAGACCAGACTGGGCTGGGATGGAGATGTGGTAGGGGAGCTGGGAGGGCTTGGAGGGAGCTGTGCTGGGCTGGAACATTGCTGGGAGAGGAGAATATTGGTGTGTGTTTCCCAGTGTGTGACTGTGTTGTGAGAGGGCTCGTATCAGGGGGGTTGTGGTGCAGAGCCAGGGCTCCTGGATGGGAGGTGAGACGGGCAGGTGAAGGACAGAGGAGGCCAGACTGTGCCCTTGGTGTTATGACCAGACTGGGAAGGTGTGTGGTGGTGCATCCCCCCGCCCATCCTCGGGCCTGATCCCAGGAGCTCCTGATAAGCCCTGACCGAAGGGGCTGAGCAGTGAAGTGTCCCTTGAGCATCCCAGTGGAGCCA
>NW_020916096.1:0-1198 GCF_003984885.1 Neopelma chrysocephalum | reverse complement strand
CTTTTAATGCTTATCAACTTGTATTATCAAGAGTTTACCATACCCAGTTTTTCTGGTTTGTATGACATATAGTAGATGGAATGTAAATGTACTGGAAGACAAACTCTTTTCATCTGCTTGGTTTGTTGGTCCATACCAGAACCTTTTGGATGGTGGTGTTATTAAAATTCATCTTTGCTGTTTTTTAACTTATCTATCTCCTCATACGTTATGGACATCAGAGCAGGTGAAAATATATTTGATATACCCAAACCCTCACTTCCTTCCTTTTTCTCCTGCCATTCCTTCCAGAAGGCAGATCATGCTATAACAATATTGCAATACAATAGTAAATAATTTCATGGCAGTGGTTGAGGAAAGCAAGACTGAGGGTTTCTGAAGTGTCTTTTCTGTTAGCAGTGGTGTCTCCAACTTACTTTAATTATTTCAAGGTGCTCAACTTGTTCATTGCCCTGCTGCTGAGTTTTTTTGATACTGACAGCTCAGGAGGACGAGGGGGATCTGGAGAAGGGACTAAATGTCAGATTGCCCTTGCACAGATTCACAAGGGCCTGAAGTCTGTGAAAGACAGAATTCTGGATCCTCGTTGCAGAAAAATGAAAAAAAGGCTCAAAAAGACAGACAAAAAGAAGACTTTGGAAGAAATTTCTGGCAAAAACATAGAGGATAATAATTATGCCATGACAGATGTCAGAAAATATATAGACAACAAATGCTTTGACACAGAGTGTTACCATAATGAAGAGCATTCCTCAATATCAAGGAAATACGAAGATCTTTCCAGCAGTTACAGTACCTGTGTTCCCATTGCAAAAGCAGAGAGTTCCAGTGACAAAAGTGATGATGACTACACTGTATTCACAGAAACAGAAGACAGAAAACAGGTAAGAACTATTCACATTTCAAACAAAATACTGTAACTTACATTTGTAATTGCCATCTCAAAGACTCAACAATAAATATTTTCCCTTCTGTCATTTCTGCCATTTTACTTTCTTTGTTCTTCTAATGCAAGGGCTACCAAATAGACTTCATTTTCCAAAGAGATTCTGAATATCCACTTTTTTACCATTCTCTCCATGGAGAGCCCTAATTCTGCTTTTGTGAGTTTTGTTTCCAACTATTGCTGTCAACAAATAAATGAAGTTTGTTGAAGACAGACATTCCTTCTTTTTGTCTCCTTTGTCTTACACTTGGA
>NW_020916095.1:0-2089 GCF_003984885.1 Neopelma chrysocephalum | reverse complement strand
TTAGGCCCGGGAGAGCTGTTAGGCAGAGTTTGGGAGCTTTTAGAACTTCTGAAGCTTTTAAGCTGGACTGAGGGGCTTTTAGGCTGGACTGAGGGGCTTTTAGGCCCGGGAGAGCTGTTAGGCAGAGTTTGGGAGCTTTTAGAACTGCTGAAGCTTTTTAGGCAGGACTGGGGAGGTTTTGGGCTGGACTGAGGGACTTTTAGGCCCAGGAGTGGTTTTAGGCAGGATTTGGGAGCTTTTAGGACTGCTGAAGCTTTTAGGCAGGACTGGGGGGCTCTTAGGCCAGACTGAGCAATGCCCAAGCTCTTGCTCCCCTGCACAGGGAGGGAAAGCTCCTGGTCCTACTGGTTAGGACTGGGATGGGCTTGGCTTTCCCCTCCTTGGGCCATACTGGGAGCACTGGGATGGTTCCACCGTTCCCAATCCTGTGGATCTTGGCAGCCCTCAGAATTCCCTGGTTTTTCTTTCCCTGTTTTCCTGTGGATCTTGGCAGCCCTCGGCATTCCCTGGTTTTCCTTTCCCTTTTTTTCTGCTTGTTGAGTTCATTAAACCTGTGGGTGTTTTTTACCTCGATCCAGGAGTTTTCCTGCTTTTTCTCCTCCCTTTCCCTGCTGGGTTTGGCTGGGATGGGGTTAAATCCTTGGGATCAGCTCCTGGTTTGGCTCTGGGGCTGGGAAGGGGGTGAGAACAGGGAGTTGTTTGGGAATTGTTCAGGGGTTTTTATCTCCCTCCAAGGTCTTTTCCTCCTCCTCACATTCCAAAGGGGGGGTCACCCGCTGTTTCCAGGGACTCCAGGAGGGTCCTCCCACATCCCAGGGAACGGGCAGCCCTCGGAGATGGTGGAAAAGGAAGGAGGAGCCGCTTTGAATCCCAATTCCAGGTGCTCTCCCGTGGTATTCCCGGGGTTGTGGATCCACCTCCTTCTCCATCTCTTCCCAGTGAAGGCTCTGCTGCTTAAAAACTGGGAATGGTTTAGGTTGGAAAAGACCCTGAAGGGCATCAAATCCCACCCTTAAACCCCGAGGGAGTTCCCCAGTTCCAGGGAATCCCAAGCTCTGTTCCATGAGCCGGTAAATCCTGGGAGCAAGGCAGGAATCCGGGATCACCCCGAGACTTGGATCCCTCTGGATCAGCTCCCGCGGCCGGGAATCCTCAGGGAAGGGCTGAGGGACGAGGGGGAGGGGGATGAAGAGCTCAGCTGGCAGCTTGTGACCCCCCCCAAAATCATGGAATGCCGTGGAATATCCCGTGGGATGAGGTGATGAAGGACACAACTGCATAGGGTAAAAAATTCCCGGGATACAGGGAATGTCTTCATTCCCTCGGTGGGGAGGGACCCCCGAATGTCCCCGATCCCTTGGGATCCCCATCCCATGTTTCTGAGGTGGGATCACCCTCCAAACCAGCACTGGGGGGGCCATTCCCGGGATCCCTGATCCAAAGCCCAGATTCCCCGCACCGGATCAGGGATCAGACCCATTTCCCCAGGTCCCTGTCCCAGATCCAGGGATCAGATCCCATATCCCTGCCCCAAATCCAGGGATCAGACCCCAAATCCAGGGATCAGATCCCAGACCCATTTCCCCCATCCCTGCCCAGATCCAGGGATCAGACCCACAATCCCAAACCCATTTCCTGCTGCCCCCGATCCAGGGACCATTCCCAGCATCCCTGATCCAAGATCCATGTCCTTGCCCAGATCCAGGGACCATTCCCAGAACTCCAGACCCATCTCCCCACTCCCTGTCTCAGATCCAGGGATCAGATCTCAGATCCAGGCATCAGATCCCAGACCCATTTCCCTGTGTCCCTGCCCCAGATCCAGGGACCATTCCCAGGATCCCAGACCCCTTTCCCCCTATCCCTGTCCCAGATCCAGGGATCAGACCCACAATCCCAAACCCATTTCCCCCTGCCCCCGATCCAGGGGCCAAATCCCAGACCCATATTCCTGCCCCCGATCCAGGGACCATTCCCAGCACTCCAGACCCCTTTCCCCCTATCCCTGCCCCCGATCCAGGGACCATTCCCAGCATCCCTGCTCCAAGATCCATGTCCCTGCCCTCGATCCAGGGACCATTCCCAGAAT
>NW_020916094.1:0-1344 GCF_003984885.1 Neopelma chrysocephalum | reverse complement strand
CCCAGTGCCGATGACCAACACGATGCCATGGCTGGAGATGCCAGTGGTCAATCCATCACCGACGGCCAACCCAGTGCCGATGACCAACACGATGCCATGGCTGGAGATGCCAGTGGCCAATCCATCACCCGTGGCCAACCCAGTGTCGATGACCAACACAATGCCATGGCTGGAGATGCCAGTGGTCAACCCATCACCGATGGCCAACCCATCACCGGTGGCCAACCCATCACCAATGGCCAATTCATCACCGATGGCCAATCCATCACCGACGGCCAACCCTTCACCAGTGGCCAACCCATCACCGATGGCCAACCCATCACCGACAGCCGATCCATCACCGGCAGACGACTCGGTGCTGACGCTGGTGGTGCCACCGTCCAGCCCAGTACCAGGACCTGCCCCGCCCTCAGCGCCCACCCCGGCCCCGGGGATGCCGACGTCGGTCCCGGGGATGCCGACGTCGGTGCTCTCGGAGCACATCCCGCCTGACACGGACTTCGTGTGCCTGCAGGAGGTGTTCGACGGCGCCGCGGCCTCGCTCCTGCGCCGGCGCCTGGGCCGCCGCTTCCCCTTCGTGCTGTGGGGGGTGGGCCCGGGGGGGCTGCGGCGGCGGCGGCTGCGGGTGCTGGGCAGCGGGCTCCTCCTGGGCAGCCGCTTCCCGCTGCTGGCCGCCCGCTTCCACCCCTTCCCCAACGCCGCCCGCGAGGACGCGCTGGCCAACAAGGGGCTGCTGGTGGCCCAGGTGAGGGGGGGAACCAGGAAGGGGGGTCTGGGGGGTGGTGATGGGGACCCACTGAGGTGACACACGTGTGTGGGTGTCCCCCCCCCTCCAGGTGCTGCTGGGGTCGACAAGGGGGCGGCGCCTCGTGGGGTTCATCGGCTGCACCCACCTGCAGGCGCCGGCGTGTGAGTGGGGACGGGGGGGACATCGGGGGGGGGCCCGGGGTGACGCCGTGGGTGTCCTTGTGTCCCTGTGCCCCCCCGTTCTTGTCCCCCCGTGTCCCCGTCCCCCCTGTTCTTGTCCCCCCTGTTCTTGTCCCCCTGTGTCCATGTGTCCGTGTGTCTGTCCCACCATGTCCACGTGCTGGTGTGTCCATGTCCCCATGTCCACCTGTTCGTGTGTCTGTGTGTCCATGTCCCCCTGTGTCCATGTCCGTGTGTCCGTCCCACCGTGTCCATGTGCTGTTGTGTCCATGTCCCCGTGTCCACCTGTTCACATGTCCGTGTGTCCATGCACCCACATGTCCGTGTCCCCCTGTGTCCCTGTGTCCGTGTCCGTGTGTCTGTCCCACCATGTCCAGGTGCTGGTGTGTCCATGTCCCCGTGTCCACCTGTTCACGT
>NW_020916093.1:0-2651 GCF_003984885.1 Neopelma chrysocephalum | reverse complement strand
GCCTTTGTTGTGGAAGGAATCTTCATCCGTATGCAATTTTGGGAGTCGGTCTGGCATTTGGGAGACGGCTGAAGACAGGAAACCACAGCCTTATCCCCAGGAAAGAAAGACTGGAAGCTTTGGCTTTGTGGTGCAGTCGGTAGGCCAGCCTTGGGATCCCATGGGCAGCAAGAGCTTTCTGTGCTGGCGCCTTTGGTGTGGGAGGAGTCTTTGTCTGTAGGCAATTTTGGGAGTCGGGCTGGCAGTTGGGAGTCAGGGCTGAAAACAGGAAACAACAGCCCTTATCGCCAGGAAAGAAAGCCGGGAAGCTTTGGCTTTGTGGTGCAGTCGGTCGGCCAGCCTTGGCATCCCATGGGCAGCAAGAGCTTTCTGTGCTGGCGCCTTTGGTGCGGGGTGAGTCTTTGTCCGTAGGCAATTTTGTGAGTCGGGCTGGCAGTTGGGAGTCAGGGCTGAAAACAGGAAACAACAGCTCATATCGCCAGGAAAGAAAGACTGGAAGCTTTGACTTTGGGGTGTAGTTGGTAGGCCAGGCTTGGGCACTGCACGGGCAGCAAGAGCTTTCTGTGTTGGCACCTTTGTTGTGGAAGGAATCTTCATCTGTATGCAATTTTGCGAGTTGAGCTGGCAGTTGGCAGGCAGGACTGAAAACAGGAAACAACAGCCCATATCGCCAGGACAGAAAGCCTGGAAACTTTTGTTTGTGCTGCAGTTGTTTTGTCAGCCTGAAGGCTCCATTAGTAGCAAGAGCTTTCTGTGCTGGCACCTTTGTTGTGGGAGGAATCTTCGTCCGTAGGCAATTTTGGGAGTCGGTCTGGCAGATGTGAGGCAGGTGTGAAAAAAGCAAACAACAGCCCAATACCCCAGGAAAGAAAGCCTGGAAGCTTTGGCTTTGTGGTGCAGTTGGTAGGCCAGGCTAAGCACTTCATCAGCAGCAAGAGCTTTCTTTGCTTGCACCTTTGGTGCGGGAGGAATCTTCATCCGTAAGCAATTTTGCGAGTTGAGCTGGCAATTGGGAGTCAGGGCTGAAAACAGGAAACAACAGCCCATATCGCCAGGAAAGAAAGCCTGAAATCTTTTGTTTGTGTTGCAGCTGTTTTGTCAGCCGGAAGACTCCATTAAGAGCAAGAGCTTTTAGTGCTGGCGCCTTTGTTCTGGGAGGAATCTTCGTCCCTAGGCAATTTTGGGAGTCGGTCTGGCAGATGTGAGGCAGGTGTGAAAAAAGCAAACAACAGCCCTTATCGCCAGCAAAGAAAGCCGGGAAGCTTTGACTTTGTGGTGCAGTTGGTAGGCCAGCCTTGGGATCCCATGGGCAGCAAGAGCTTTCTGTGCTGGCAACTTTGGTGTGGGAGGAGTCTTCGTCAGTAGGCAATTTTGTGAGTCGGGCTGGCAGTTGGTAGTCAGGGCTGAAAACAGGAAACCACAGCCCTTATCGTCAGGAAAGAAAGCAAGAAAGCTTTGGCTTTGTGGTGCAGTTGCTTTGTCTGCCAGCAGACACCATTAGTAGCAAGAGCTTGCTCTCCTGGCACCTTTGTTCTGGGAGGAATTTTTGTCCGTAGGCAATTTTGGGAGTCGGGCTGGAAGTTGGGAGTCAGAGCTGAAAACAGGAAACAACAGCCCACTACCCCAGGAAAGAAAGCCTGGAAGCTTTAATTTTTTCCTGCAGTTGGTGAGTCATCCTGGGCACTCAATGAGCAACCAGAGCTTTCTGTGCTGGCACCTTTGGTGTGGGAGGAATCATCCGTATGCAATTCTGGGAGTTGGGCTGGCAGTTGGGAGGCAGGGATGAAAACAGGAAACAACAGCCCTTCTCAGCAGAAAAGAAAGCCTGGAAGCTTTGACTTTGTGTTGCAGTTGGTTTGTCTGCCTGGAGACTAAACTAGAAGCAGCAAGAGCTTTCTGGGCTGGTACCTTGTTCTGGGAGGAGTCTTTGTATGAAATTTTGGGAGTCGGGCAGGCAGATGTGAGTCAGGTGTGAAAAAAGCAAACAACAACCTTATCCCCAGGAAAGAAAGCCTGGAAGCTTTGGCTTTGTGGTGCAGTTTCTTTGTCTGCCGGAAGACTCCATTAGTAGCAAGAGCTTTTTGTGCTGGCACCTTTGTTGTGGGAGGAATCTTCGTCCGTAGGCGATTTTGGGAGTCGGTCTGGCAGATGTGAGGCAGGTGTGAAAAAAGCAAACAACAAACTCATCCCCAGGAAAGAAAGCCTGGAAGCTTTGACTTTGTGGTGCAGTTGGTAGGCCAGGCTAAGCACTTCATCAGCAGCAAGAGCTTTCTGTGCTTGCACCTTTGATGTGGGAAGAATCTTTGTCTGTATGCAATTTTGGGAGTCGGGCTGTCAGACGTGTGGCAGGGCCGAAAACAGGAAACAACAGCCTTATCGCCAGGATAGAAAGCCTGGAAGTTTGTGTTTTGTGGTGCAGACGGTTTGTCTGCCGGGAGACTCCATTAGTAGCAAGAGTTTTCTGTGCTGGCTCCTTTGTTCTGGGAGGAATCTTCATCCATAGGCAATTTTGGGAGTCGGGCTGGCAGTTGGGAGGCAGGGCTGAAAACAGGAAACAACAGCCCTTATCGTCAGGAAAGAAAGCAAGAAAGCTTTGGCTTTGTGGTGCAGTTGCTTTGTCTGCCAGCAGACACCATTAGTAGCAAGAGCTT
>NW_020916092.1:0-1561 GCF_003984885.1 Neopelma chrysocephalum | reverse complement strand
GAGGGAGAGAGGCGCTGGGCCGGCTTTTATGCTGCTCCCGCAGGGGCAGCACAGCCTTGGCCCAGCACTGTCAGCTGGCGGCAGCTTTGAGGAGTTCGGATTTGGGAGCATTTACCTGGAATTTGAGTGTTGTGGTATTTTGGAGACATGAGCAAAGCACTGGAGAGTTGGGTGTCATCAGTGAGGTCACCCCATGTCCCTCATATGCTGTGGTTTGTGGGTGTGTTGTGAGGAGGGGCCCCATTCCCTCACAACCCTGCCAGTTTGCTTTGGATTTGGAGGTGTGGTCGGGGTGAGGAGCTGCCCCTTCCATTGCATTTGCTCCTTGCCCACCTTTCTCCCAGCTGGCTCAGCCTGTCCTTAGGTTGGGCCTTTCTCACTGGCTTTGCTCTGGGATGGGCTCGTTTACCCCCCGGGGTCACAGGGCTTGTGCTCCCCAGTGACGCATGGAAAGAAGGCTGGAAAGAGGATGTGGGGAACTCCAGGCCTTTCAGTCTGACCTGAGTGCTGGGGAAGGTTCTGGAGCAGGTCACCTTGAGTGCCATCCCAGGGCACTTGCAGGACAAGGAGGGGCTCAGGCCCAGCCAGGATGGGTTTGTGAAAGGCAGGTGCTGCTTGAGCAAGGTGAGCTCCTTGTAGGCCAAGGTGAGGCGCTGAGTGGGTGAGGTGGGGTGTGTTTTCCTTTCCACAGTGCTCCCTTTGCGTGTGCTCCTCTTGCAGCCGTGTCCTTGTGGCGGCAGCTTTGAAGGGAGAGTTGGTAATTGGGAGGTTGTGCCTGGAATGTGCTTGTGGGGGCACTTGGCAGGTGCAGACACTGCCCAGGAGAGGTGGGGTGTCCTCTGTGAGGTCACCTGATGTCACTGACATGCTGTGGTTTTGTGGAGTTCTGGGATTCCATGTCCTGCCCTTGAGGCCGTGTGCGTCTGACCTTGGTGGCAGCTTTGATGAGTTGGGTTTTGGGAGGGTTGGATGTTTGGATGTGTGTCATGGAGGGCTGAAGAAACAAAAAGGCCAAGGAAATTGGTGGTGTCATCAGTGAGGTCACCCCGTGTCCCTGGTGTGCTGTGGTTTGTGGGGACCTTGTGAAGATGAGGCCCCAAAGGCTCCCAGGCAGAGCTGCCCCCCTGGAGGCCAGGGCAGAGTTTGCAGGGGGTTTGTCAGGCGAGCAGTGAGTGTTGCTGAGCAAGGGGAAGCCATGGGGGAAGGTTTGCTGTGTCCCTGGGTGCCCCTGTGGCCTCAGGGCCTGAGGTGCTGCAGCCAGGAATGCTGAGGGAGCTGCCTGATGTACTGGGGAGGCCACTCTCCTCCTCTTGCCATCAGCTGCTCCTGGGGCCAGTGCCTGGGAGCGCTTGCTGAGGGCTGAAAGAGAGCTCCTGGCTTGGTTTGTGGAGGAAGAGCAGCGGTGACTCCCTGGAGAACTGGCATGTGGTCAGGCTGCCCTCATTCCCAGGGTTACGGTCTTTTGGATCTCTCACATTTACAGGACATGATACTCTGTCATTGAAACTGTATTGCATGATGTCATTTACAAGTTGAATAAACAAACAACAGAGTGGGCTTG
>NW_020916091.1:0-491 GCF_003984885.1 Neopelma chrysocephalum | reverse complement strand
AAAATACACCCAAAAATAAACCCCGAGTGGAGCAGCTGCAGAGAGTCCTCAGGGCCTGAGGGGGGCGCTAAAGGATCCTGAAATCGCCCCAAATTACCCCAAAAATTCACCCCAAAAATAAACCCTGAGTGGAGCAGCTGCAGAGAGTCCTCCGAGCCTGAAGAGGGCGCTATAGGATCAAGAAATCGCCCCAAATTACCCCAAAAATTCACCCCAAAAATAAACCTCGAGTGGAGCAACTGCGGAGAGTCCTCCGGGCCTGAGGGGGGCGCTACAGGAACCCGAAATCGCCCCAAATTACCCCAAAAACTCACCCCAAACATACACTCAAAAATAAACCCGGAGTGGAGCAGCTGCAAAGAGTCCTCTGGGCCTGAGGGGGGCGCTGCAGGAACCCAAAATCGCCCCAAATTACCCCAAGAATTCACCCAAAAAGTCATCCCAAAAATACACCCAAAAATAAACCCCGAGTGGAGCAGCTGCAGAGAGTC
>NW_020916090.1:0-10613 GCF_003984885.1 Neopelma chrysocephalum | reverse complement strand
CTCCCCCAGGACCTTCCCGCACCCCAAAGCCCCCCAGGATTCCCAGGCCCCTGAGTTGGTCCTGGTGCCCCTTGAGCATCTGCAGCTCCTGCAGAACCAGGCATTTCTTTGCTCCCCACAGGGTCGTTCCCACCCCCAGAATGGAATCTGGAGGCAGCAGGATGTGCACAGTGCTCCCATTTCCTACAGTGCAAAGGGGCTGCAGGGAATGATTCCCCTGCTCTTGCAAATCTGCCAAAACCTGCAGGGCACAGAAGGGGGAGCTTCAGGAATTTGCTGGCCTTGGAAGTGGAGCTCACAGGGTATTGAGAGGAACATATCCCTCAAATACAATCTCTGTGCATACACAATATCTGTCTGGACAGACAGATAAAGCAATAATCAGATATATTCTGTATTATATACAAGGCACATATTCTATAGAATCCATCCTTAGGTGTTGTATGATATATCTATAAGATATTACAAATAATAAGCAATAATGAGGCAAGTGTCCTCCTTAGGGACACACACTTCAGAAGGGAACTTGCACTTGACTCCCCCTCTCTTCAGCTTCGAGCCACCCAGTACCATAGAGGGGGACAGAGCTGCTGTGGAACATTCTATTCCACTGACACAGAGCAAGGAATCAACCCAAACTATTGCCTGGGTTTGTTCCCTGGGGGTCTCTGCAGCAGCAAGCCCAGCCCCACACTGACTGCTCTGGGCTGTGCAGGCATTTGTGCTTCTGCCTGTCTCACACACACACAGAAAAGTCTGGTGTAGTGCTGCCCTCAGGAAACACCCCCCAACCTTGTTCCAGCTAAAGCCGTGGAATTTGTCTTTGTTTCCCTTGGGTTGAGGGTCAGGCTGTGCCTGTGTCCAGCCCAGAGGCTCAGAAAAGCATTTCTCCCGTCCCACTGCAATCTGCTGCTGCAGACAGGACCCAGGCCCTGGTGGCACTGGGAGTGAACAGCAGAGTGTTTCCAGGGGCTCTCTGAAGGAACACAAGTGTCCAAAGAAACCAGCACAAGTGTCCACAGAAGTCCCAGTTCTTCATCCCTGAATGAGGTTGTTCAGCCCAGGAAAAACTAAGTTTTATTTCCATGGAAGGAGGTTTTTCCCACTTGAACACCAGTTTAGTTCCAAACCAGTTTCTTCATTTCCTCCTCCCAATTTCCCTGAAGGACACTGACAGGGACCATGGACACTGACAGGGATCACAGAGTTTGTCCCTTGGCCATACAGCTCCTGTTGTTTGGCAGCACAGGAGAGCTTAATTAGAGCCCAGGTTCCAATCACAGGGCGCCCCTTGAAGAAGAGCTTGAAACCAAACTGCTTTCCTATTGGGGGGTTACATTCAGTCCCCATCATGTAGTCGTGAAAGAAGTTGCCAGTGAATTTGCCAGAAAGCATAAAAAATAGAAGAGCTCACAGTTATACACAAATACAGGTAATTACTGTTCTGACTACACATTCCAGATTAATTTGGTGCAGTGATATTAAAAATCATAAAACCCACATAATGCTGTGCAAGATGACACAGATTGACCAAGTGAAGTCCTACATTAACAGAGGTAAATTTGAGAAGGTCAGCAGTGCACTGTTTTACTGCTGCTAACACTTGTGGACAGTCTGACACTGACTTCACGTACAGGATGGACGTCCCTGTGCCCCTGGGGCTGCCAGTGCCATGGTGGGCAGCAGGAACCACAGAGGATGGTGCCAGTGAGGCAAAGAGCCACAGCCACAGATTGGCTTCTGTGTCTGGGCCAGCAGAATGGATTCTGTCATTCCATTGGCACGGCCCGTTGCAGCTCAACAATTTCAGTGTCTGACTGCCCAGGATCCTCTCACACTAAACTTCACAGACCAGCCTTTGGCACTGGTAGGCAAAAAGTTGCCTTTAATCCTTGCAAACATGGAAACCGCACATCCCAGGATATTGGCACAGCACAGCAGAGGAATCCAATTGTCAGAAATGATGGCAGAGGAGGAGTGGAAGGAGGAAGCGTTTGCACACCAAAGCACAGGGGTAATGATGCAGGCCTGAAGTCCAGTGATTTCATATTTATTCTCTACACTGAAACTAGGAAGAAAAAAATTGAGTTTTAAATGACAGTACATTAATTCAGTTTTTGATTAATATCTAGCAACTCAATCAAGTGCTCATGAAATGTCCTCACTCTCCTCATCCTCTCTCAATTAAATACTTTTTTATTTGGCTGAATCTTCATGTTTTGGAGTATATTTTGGAGTATATTTTGGCTGAATCTTAACATTTTGCAGTTTGGGGAGGGGTTCATGTCACTATTTCTGAGGGGCTTTTTGCTTGAATCTGGGTGGTTTGGGTTTTTCTGGGCTGAATCTTGGTGTTTTGGAGGATTTATGGTCACAGGATGCCCGGTGAGTTCTAGAGATGGACTTGGGCAGGAGGAACCCCCAAGCCAACACACTCAGCCCTTGTTTTCCCCCCCATCAGGATTTCTCCTTCCCAAATCTTGGGCGGATGGAGGAGGAGGCTGCGAGGAAGAGGAAGATGCCTTGGGCCCCCCAGGCAGGTGAGGAGGAAGTCAGTGGCCCTTTGGGCGGGTGTTGTGCTGGCTCTGGCAGCCCAGCATGGCCCCGGCTGCAGGACAACCCCGCTGCCGCCGCCGTCCTGCCGGGGCCGGAGTTGGGGGGATGTCCTTGGCCTTCCCTGTGGGCCGGAGGCAAATCCCCTCCCTGTCCTTCTTGCTTCCTACCCCAGGCCCCGAGCTGAGGACGGAGAGCCCGGAGGACAAATCCCCCCGTGAGACCCTGGTGGGAGAGGCCGTTTTGAAGGGCTCCACAGTGCAGGAAGGCAGTGGGGAGGAAAAGGGCCGGAGATCCCCCCGCAGGAGGGGCTCTAAAGCCAGCCCAGGGTGCTCTGAGGAGGAAAGACCCAGCCCGTGCCGGGAAGGCGGCCGGAGCTTGAGGCGGAGCTCTGAGCTGGTGGTCCCTGAGCAGCCTCCCAGCAGGCAGAAGCCCTTCAGGTGCTTGGAATGTGGGAAGAGCTTCAGGAAGAGCACCTACCTGATCCGACACCAGCACATCCACACTGGGGAACGTCCCTATTCATGTGGGGAATGTGGGAAGAGCTTCAGCCAGAGCTCCAGCCTGATCCAACACCAGCACATCCACAGTGGGAAACGGCCCTATTCATGTGGGGAATGTGGGAAGAGCTTCAGGCACAGCTCCAGCCTGATCAAACACCAGCGCATCCACACTGGGGAACGGCCCTATTCGTGTGGGGAATGTGGGAAGAGCTTCTTTGACAGCTCCAGCCTCCGCAAACACCAGCGCATTCACACTGGTGAACAGCCCTACACGTGTGGGGAATGTGGGAAGAGCTTCAGGTACAGCTCCAGCCTGATCCGACACAAGCTCATCCACACTGGAGAACGGTCCTACAAGTGCTTGGAATGTGGGAAGAGGTTTCAGACCAGCTCAGATCTTCTCAGGCATGAGCAGACGCACACGGATGAGAGGCCCTTCCGCTGCACCGACTGTGGGAAGGGCTTCAACCGGAACTCCACCCTCATCACCCACCGGCACATCCACACCGGGGAGAGGCCCTACAAGTGTGGGGAGTGTGGGAAGAGCTTCTCTGACAAGTCTAACTTGACCAGACACCAACAGACCCACCGGTAAGGGAAGCCCTACCAGTGCCCCGACTGCGGGAAGAGCTTCGGCCGCTGCTTCCACCCCGAATGAAGCCCCTGATGGTGAGGCAACCCCTGGAGTCCAGTGACTGTCAGTCCATCCCTTTCAACCAGAAAGGGCCAGTCCCCTTTCCCAGGGGCAGGTTCTTCCAAGAGAACCCTTCTTGGGGGGTGTGTGGAGATTCCTGCCTTGGCTGGGGACCCCCCAAAATCACTGCTGGAGGTTGAGAGCAGAGATCTCCCCACCAGCATTGGTCTGGGGGAGTTCCATCCATCTCTAATTAAGAATTCTTGCTTTTGTGCCAGCTTGAGTAGAATTGCTTCAAGACTTGCTTTAGTGTAGAGCACTGTCCTATCTTATTCGGTACTCCTGGTAGTTTTAGTGTTTGTATTGTGCAGTAAGTAATTCTGATGAAGATCTTTTGTCTGATCCTTTGTAACCCTGAATAAATTCATTTCTATCAGTAGATCTGATTTGCCATCATTAAAAGTTGGGGGACAAAAGTGGTTCAGTCACATCTCTCTAATGCCTCTAAACTGAATGTGTTGGCATAAACCGATGCCTTAAGACCCTTTTAGTTTTTATTTTTTTTTTCTAATTTTTCTAAGCTTTATATGTACTTATAGTAGAAGTAGATTTTAGAAGTAGCTATATTATATTCCTCACCCTTTAGCACAAGTAGTTTACACATTCCTCAACCCTCTCACCCCATTCCATGCTCCCTATATCAATTTTACCCCTGAATTCAGTAGAAATGTTTAGTCTCTTGTCAAGACAAGGCCTGTGCTGTTTGGAGAACACTCATATCTTGGCCTGAACAGCAGAACACAGTCAAGAACTGCGTGACCAGGTACCCTTTGTGCTCTGAAGATGATGAGAATGATGGAGTGGTCCCAAAAAGCCCCCAGACCCAATTCACAGGGGGTGGGCCTAGTGTGTGTTTTGTTTGTGTTTTGCAATCATGGGTTGTGTGGATTCAAAGTTTAAGATTCCTAAGGAATCTCCCCCTGAGTTTGGTTTTGAAACAGTGGAAAACTTTGACTGGTTCTGAGACAACTTGAAAAAAGGAAGAACTTTGTAGGCTGTCTGTAGGTGCTTGGCCTCTGTTTGGACAAATGAGAGGAGTGACTTGGCTGGAATTTGGTTCTTTTGAACTAGACACAGTGTTGCATGTCAGAGTGTCCTGTATTCTAGTGAATTTATTATCTCCGCTGTTTCTTAATACTAAGTTCTCTAGGCTTTTGCTTAAAGCCTGCATTTTGTATTTAACTCTCTAATTCCTGTATTGCTCTACTAAATTCGCATTCCAGGTTTTACCTGGCTTCACTGCTGCCGCCTTTCTGTCTTCTGCTGCCCGCTCACAGTGGAGAAGAACTCCCAGCTTTTTCAGTCCCAGACCTGGGTCCAGTTGAACACTGTTTCCGAGTTTCTCGGACCCCAGCCGGGGGGCTGAGGGGGCGTGGTCCCCAGCGGGGCTCCTGCCCCTTCTCCCCTCGTGCTCTCAGAACATGGCCACTTCTTCTCCAACTCCCTCCTCCCCCTTCTTTTCCGCTCTGCTGTGATAGGTTTGAATTTTGCAGGGGCGCTGATTGGGTCAACATCAGGAGAGACACCACCCCCTCGGGGGTTCCCATTTTTTGAACTCCAGGGGGAAAAAACACCTTTTTTCCCCACCACACCCCCGGAAACCAAAGAACCAAGCCCCCACCATGGGACAGTTCAACCCCATCCATGTGCCAGAGGCTCCTTTGGGATGTCACAGCCTATCCTCTCCAGTCCGGAATAGCCCCTGGTGACCAAAGAACCAACACCTCCCACCCCACAGTGCAGCCCCACCCATGTTCCATGGGTGCCATTGTGATGTCACGGCCTATCCTCTCCATTCCGGAATAGCCCCTGGCGACCAAAGAACCAACACCCCACAGCAGCACAGTGCAGACCAACCCATGTGCTTTGGGCCCTTTTGTGATGTCACGGACTATCCTCTCCACTCCAGAATGGCCCTTTATGGTAGTTTCACCTTGGCTGAATGCCAGGTGTCCATCTACACTATGTTAACCAACACCCCCCCGGAGGGAAAGGGAAGAGAGAAGAAAAAAAAGAAAACATAAAAAAACAGGTTTACTAAGGAAAGGCAGTTTACATATACACTGAGAAGGAAAATAAAACTAAAAGCACTACACACACACAGGGAAAAAGAAACTAACAGTAAAATTCTACTTCCCCACGAGAAGCGAGGGGAAGCGGCTGTCTACAGGGCAGCTATCCCGGAAGAGAGAGAGCAAGCTGCTTCCTCCTCGCTCTCTTATATCTGAGCTGATGTAACAGGGTATAGAATATCTGTTTGGTCAAAATAAATCAGTTGACTTACCCTAGGTTCTCTCCCAGGAAAAGGAAATGTTATTTAGGTAAACAAACCCACTACAATCTCCACCCCTTTTTCCATACCATTTTACGTCACACCCATATCCCATATTCGCCTGTATCCTGTGCTTATACAGGTCTTGTCTTCTAAGGCTATCTTATTGTTGAACACCAGCATCAGCTTCGTTTGGGTCTTCCTCATCTGGTGACTTATTTCCTGTAACATACAACTCAGAATACGAATTAATTTTCCCCCAAAGTTAAATCTCCTTGACGCACACACCGGGTCTCTCCATCTTCTCTCATTATCCACCAAGTATATCCTGGTCCCTGAGCAAAGACAATCCCACAAATGGGTTTGCCTTGGCTCGAGGCAAGGTTAATCCAAACTGTTTTACCTAACATACCTCTCAAGTGAATTACTGGGACTTTGTCTCCATCCACAATGTGAAGAAATTCTGATTGGGAAGGGCCGGCTCGATTGACGGAGCCTCTGGTGTTGAGTAGCCATGTAGCCTTTGCTAGGTGCTGATCCCAATTCTTGAAAGTTACCCCACCCAATGCCTTCAGAGTGGTTTTAAGCAGTCAGGGGTGGGCTTTCCAGGAGGGTGTCCTGAAGAACATTCCAGCCCACAGGCTGGATGGAGTGGAGCCCTGCCCTGCCCTTTGTGCCATTGGAAACAGCCCATGGTCCTACCCAGCCTTGTTCTTGGCTACTGAGCCTTCCAGGACTATGGCAGAGGGTGGAGAGGAGTATCCCCATCCTGCTGGCTCTGCTCCCCACCCTGATCAGCATGGTCAGTGCAGGGTCAGCTCAGGGTGCCACAGCCCCTCCCTGTGCAGAGCAGCACCTCCAGCTCAGGGCCCTGCAGGGATCCCAGGCTGGGATCTGCAACTGGCCAAGGCAGCCTGGACACACTGACCTGGGCAAAGCGATGTCCCTGCAGAAGAGCAAGGGAGCATTTCTGGGCCTGCAGAGAGGAATCCATGGCACAGAGAAACCTCTTTCTGCAGCCCCCCTGGGGACAGGCTGCTCTGTCCCTGGGCCAGGACTCTGTGCTGGGCTGGGCAGAGGGGCTGGCACTGAGGGGCACAGTCAGGCTGTGCTGGGCATCTCCTGGAGGTGGCACCAGGGCTCCTGCAGTTTCCCTGACCTCCATTTCCTCCTGCCATGCTGAGTGTGCAGCCCCTGAGCTGATGGGGATGCTGAGACTCCTCTCTGTGCCCCAGGAGCTGCTGTGCCCTTCAGAGGGGCTGGGGCTGTGGGGGGAGTGCCCAGAGCTCTGCAGCCCCCTGGGCTGGGCACTGCTGTGGGGCCAGACCAGACTGGGCTGCTCCACCAGTTGACCTCTCTAATGAAATCACTTCTAGTTTTCTCCTGAAGAACCATGAGAATATGTGTTGTGTCCTGAGGACTAAACTGGAACTCTGGGATATTGAAAATGTTTTGGTGTCAGGGATATTGAGAAGGCTGGGCAGTGTCACTGGGAGACCTCTCCCAAACCCTTGGAAAGGCCAGAGCCATCCCAGAGCTTCCTGGGGCCTTGGCAAAGGCAGACATGGAAGCAGTCTGCAAACAGGGCAGCAAGGAGGGTTGGCAGAGTTCCGGACTGCTCAGGCTGGGAAGGGGATCTGGCAAGTCCTCCTGCATCCATTCCCAGGCATGGGAAGGACAAGGCAGGGATTGAAGAACCCCTGTGGGAGGGAAAAGAGGGGATGTTTTGTGCCCAGACTTTATCAAGGCCCTTGACATGGTCTCCTGTGGTCTCCTTAGAGCCAGACTGGTGAGAACTGGACTGGACAAGTGAAACGTGGTGGGTGGGAATTTTAATGACTGATGAGGCTCAAAAGTCATGGCACAAATTCATCTTGGCAGCAACTCCCAGGTGACATCCATCAGGAACCAGCCCTTGACCATTCCTATGGAACATCTTTATTATGTCTCTGGATGATGGGATGAAATGCACTTTCCACTCCTTTGTGGATGATGCCAAGTTGCAGCGAGTCTGTGAGAAACCTCATCTAGTTAATGGTGACTTGTACCAAAACTTTGGTCAAGATGAGTGGGCTGGATAAACTTGTCTTGCCATCAGGTGCCCAGCAAGACCCAAGACAATGAAGAAAAAACTCATGGGTCAGAGGAAAAGCAATTCAAAAGGAGGGCAGAAAGATCAAACAAAACCAAACCAAACACAAACAATCACAGAATGACAAAATAGGATGAGCTGGAAGGGATCCACAAGGATCATCCAGTCCAACCCAACTCTTCCATTGCCATCTGCCCCCACCCCAGCAGGCTCTAGAGCAAAGCACAGCTGAGGTCCAGCCCAGCTCTGCTCTGACAGAAAGAACCTGCAGTCAGGGACAGGAAGAGGACAAAGTCTTGTTTAACCAGCCTGAGGAATAATGGGCTCAATGACCTCTTGTATTCCTGGACACTTTGAATGACCCTGTGGATCAGGTTTGGTAGCATTGAGAGGGAGTGCAGGTTTCCCTTAGGGAAGAGGAGATCAAGAGTTGACTCTGTGTCAGAGAGAGCCAAATTCAGGTGGCTCCAAAATGGACCAGCCAGTGCCCAAAGCAGAGCCAAAAAGCAATTCCAGAGGCACCTGTGTGATAACCCTTTGGAGAAAGGATAAAATCCAGGGTGCTGTAACCCAGGGAGGAGTGAGAGAAATGTGGGAGAAACAACCCTGCAGGCACCAAGGGGAGTGGAGAAGGAGGAGGAGTGAGAGAGAGCCTTGGTGGGCACCTGGCAGCCAAAAGCCTGCCCTGAGAGCCACAGCTGAGCCCAGCACAAAAGCTCCTTTAGGTCTGGAGGTTCTTTGCAGCAGCTTTGTAGCAGAGCTGCCAGATGGGCCATCAAAGGGGATGCTCAGCTGGGTCTGAAACCTGGGTGATCCTTGTCAGACTTGGCTCTGTAGGAAAGAACTATAGAATCCTAAATAGTTTGAGTCAGATGGGACCTTTATAGGTCATCTAGTCCAATGCCCCTGCAATGAACAGGGACACCTTCAACTAGATCAGGTTGTTCACAGCCCTTTCTAACCTGGCCTTGAACGTTTCCAAGAGTGGAGCATCTATGTTCTCTCTGGGTGACTCGTACCAGTGTTTCACCACCCTCAGTGTAAAAAATTTCTTCCTTATATCTCATTCAAATCTGCTCTTTTTTAGTTGAAAACCATTATCACTTGTCTTATTACAACTAAGCCTGTGCCCATCCTTCTTATAGGTATGATCTCAGGAGCTCCTGACAAACCTTGACCAAACCAGCTGAGCAATGAAGAGCCCCTGGACTGGACCAGGGGTGTGGGGAAGTGTCCCTAGACTGTACCAGGTGCTCCTGGATGATAAAGGTGGGAACAATCCAGAGTGGAACAGTTGGGGAACACGGGATCATCAGTCATCCCATGAAAGCCTTGGAAAATTCCGTGCCTAAATCGCGGACCAAATGGAACAGTCTGGATAAAATTCCCAAATATTTTGGAAACTCCAGTCATTCCTGACACGAGGATGGAAATTCAGCAGATAACTCAAGCCAGTCCCCTTGGGAGCCCACAACCAGCGGGGCTGAGGGAGGCCCTGGCAGCTCCCCAGCACCTCCCTCTCAGTGGGACACCTCTGGCAGCCTCTCGCAGCTCGGGAACCCTCCAGTTTGCAACACTCCAAAGACCATCGCTGATGCCCAGGACAATTCTGATCCCCCTCAACAAACACTCCTCCAGCTGTGCCCCTTGTCTGTTGGCAAACACAAAGGGATTTGGGGGAGTGTTTCCCTGACAAGAAGGAGAATTTGGGAGAGGGACCTTTCCACACCCAGCTATTGATGTGTGCACACATCTCTGCCTGGGTGTGGGTGTGAATTGACTGTGGTGGGAATGTTGGTATTGTGAATCTAGATTTCAGTCACTGATGAAATTGTAGCAAATGCTATTGAACCAGTTGATAATCGTTCAATTGGCCATTGATGAAGTGCTACTAATCTCTTTTGTCCCCTTGTCTTTGGATCCAAATCCTTCGTGCCCTGACCCTCTTGCATCCCAAGGTTCTGTGTAAATCATTCTCTTTCATCAAAAAATATATATTTTTCATGATGTCAACTTTAAAATCTTCCTCCTTAGCTAAACTACAAAACAACTCCAATTAGCTTTTCAAGTCTTGAAGACATGAAGACAATTAAAGGAATGGAAATAATTTGTTTTTCAGTGTTTTAATGGGTCCCACAGTGTGTTTGGAGTTGCATCAGCTGTCAGTCCAAGATGGGCCATGTCAGAACTGGTGAGGTTGGGGGGTGAGGAGCAAGGTTGATCATCCAGGGTCAGTGTGGATCTCCTGAGGAGACACTCAGCATCAAGATCACTTGGAGAACACCTCTATCACCTCTTCTCTGAACTACAAAATATCCATAATTGAATTAAAACAAAAAAAGTACAAATTTTGAAGACTTGTTTTGAAATTGCCTTGAAGACAATTAAAGGAAGACAAAGAGATCCTGAGGGATTTCTGCATTTTAATGAGCCCCACGGTGTGTTTAGAGACAAGTTCATCAATCTGAGGTACTGAGAGAAGATTGAAGCAGCTGCTGA
>NW_020916089.1:0-3744 GCF_003984885.1 Neopelma chrysocephalum | reverse complement strand
GGACATGTCTGGGGCTGCAGCTGTACCTGGGACAGAGGGCAGGGGAAGAAAAGCATGAGGGGTGAGTGAAAGCCTGTCACCCCACCACAAGAGAGAGAAGACATGAGGTGGCACCAAGAGCTGGAGGTGTCATACAGAGTCACAGAATCACAAAATATTCTGGATCAGAAGGGACCCACAAGGATCATCGAGTCCAACTCATAAGTGAATGGCCCGTACGGGAATCAAACCCACAACCCTGGCACAGGGAGTCCCACAGGCTTCTCCTTCTCCAAAGCCCAAAAGAGACCTGCAAAATGCAACCAAACCCAGGGAGATCCCTTCCTAGCCCATAGCACCTAAGTGAGCTCCAGCCTCTCTCCTTGCCACCCCTTCTGCACCCTTCCCTCCCCCGTGGCAAGCAGCCCAAAAAGCAAGCGTAGAACCAAAGAGTAGTTTTGTGCTGAAAAATTTCATGGAAGGAAAATGAGGGGAAAGAAGAAAAGAAGAAGGATAAAGAGCTTCAGACTCACCTTGTTCCCAAGGAGATCGTGTCAGGAGGAGTGGATGAGAGGATGAGAAGAAGGACCCACTTTTATACTTCTCCTGCACTGCCCCGGGCCCACAGTCACTGCACTGGGGCAGTAATTTTCCAACAGACTCATCTCCAAAGCAAACTATCCCACCTAATGCCCCAGGTTGTGTTTTGTTTTCCATCAGTACTGCCAGTACATTTCCTCATTTCTGTCATGCCCATTAGGCTTTGTAGGCTCCTTTCAAGTTCCAGGATGACAGGTCCAAGGATTTCCCAAGAGGCATCACGTCACCACCATGAGAAGATGTGCCCTCAAGTGTAGGAGAGGTCTGTGCAGATGTAGGACATGGAAATGGGGAAATCTGGTGAGGTTCTTTTCACCCGCCATTGCAGAAGAGTTTGAATCTCCTCCTGCCAATGCTGGACTTCGTCCTGGGTGCACAAAGGCTCCTGTGCCTGACGATGTGACTTACCCTTCACCCTCAATCCTCTACTGATTTATTTGGAAGAGTCATCCCCTCTCATGGCTGTCTCTGGGGGTCTTATATCACTGCCTTCAGTCACCATGAAGAAGGAAAATGTTATCCTTCCTAAATACCATGATTATCCAACAGTTCTGATGGAGTCAGGTCTCTCCTCACTACGTGAGGGGTGTGTTGGACCTTGGGACAGCACCTTGGATGTCCCATTCTCCTCATGCTGCCATGTACTTTGTCTGCACTCTCTAGACCCTGACCAACAGGAGAGACTTTTCCAAACATGCTGACTGGCCTTTGAGCCCCTGAAGCTGTGGGTGTGTTGGTAAGAAGGTCGTGCTGACAGCAATGGCTGTTGTGGCTGCCTGGAGCTGTGTACTCAGGTATAGCCCAGTGCTTGGACCAGTTTTCCCGGGTTATGGATGGAGCTGCCCTTGCTGGAGGGGAATTGTGCCCCTGCAAGGGACATGGATCTGCACACAACACACACTCCTGGCTTGGCTAACACCAAATGCTGACGCACGGCCAACCCAAAATTAGAGCATGACTCGCCACAGGCAGGGAGAGTCTATCCCAGGAAATTTGCCTACTGAAGGCATTCCTTTGCCCTCCTGGGATGCGTCCCAGCTGTCTCCATGTCTGCAGAGCAGGAAGAGCATCACTGCTTCGCATAGTGTGAGAGCTGGGTTTGTACCAGGGCCCTTCTGAGCACATCCCCTCCCTGAGCATCCCCAGGCACGTGGAACTGCAGGTCCCTGACAACCCTCATGCACTGGGGAGTCGGACAAGTTCCTGCTCCCCCAACACTGCTGGTTTGCTCTCCAAGCGAGGCCTTTGGGCATTGGAAATGAGATGTGCTGAGGCACAAATGCCAAGAGAATACTCGATGTATAGGACGAGAGATGAATCCCTACCAGTGGGAAGATGTTTTCTGCAACCCTTTCTATCCCCCCACAGAGCGCTCGGGAGAGCTCCTCACCACAGCTTGGTCTTATTGGCCTGGAGTAAGAGGCTCGTGCACCTGTTCCACTCTCCAAGTCCCTCCCCAAGGCACACCCTCTCTCATAACACAGGAGGTCTGAGGGCTCTCAGATTGCAGCATGGTTCAGTCTCCAGCCTGTACTTCTTGAAGAGGTTTTTCATTTCCAGGTGCATTCGTCCTTTGTGAATGCCAGAGGGCTCCTGTGGCACAGTTCTCCAGATAGTCTAGGACTCCCTTTATAGCAACCATGACCTGGAATGCATCAGCTGGCTTTCACTGCTTTTCAGGCAGTCCTTTTTTGATGCCCACTCACTGCTGAGAAGGGCCCCCAGCTTCTTGGAATGCTTTCAGGGGATGCAGCAGCCTGGGAGGCCTTGTAGGTGATGACTGAGAGAGGCACTGACTCCTCTGTCTCCACACTTCTGAGATTACCTTCCATCCTGTGAAAGACTCCCTTCCTAATGCAGTCCAGGATGCTGTTGGATGACATTTCCCTAAGGGCCCAGGGCTGCCTCATGGTGTCCTCCAGGACCCACTTCCTCTGCTGCAAAGCTCTTTGGCAGCCAGTTGGTTCCAGCCATTTTGTGACTGCCGTGTCTTTCAAAGGGAGCTGAGAGCAGCCTTGACCTGACACCAACAGGGTGCATGGAACCAAGTCACACACACTCATGTTAGTCCAGTCTGTTTAAATGTTCCCACACCTGATCCTGCCCTAGTGCAGGTCAGCCTTTCCTGCTGCCTTTCCTGCCGTCAACTTCCCAAGGCGCATCAGGAGCCCAATCCCTTGACAGCAATTCCAGCAAGTAAAGGTCAAGGTGAAGAATCCCTTCAGTGCCTCCACCTTTCCTGTCCCCAGGGAAGCTGCCCCAGTCAGCCTTTGGACAAACATCCCTTTTGCTGCTCATCTCCTTGAAAGAATTCCTTGTGCCCTCTCCGTGATTTGCCTGTTTCGGGTGGGCTTTGGTTGTCCCCGATGCTGCACACTTGGACAAACTGGCAAACATTCTCCCCAGTGCAAACCGCAGCAATAGGAAGAGAGCTAAAACGTCTTCCTACAAAGAGAGCTGTAAAAAATTCAAATTCACAGCTCCAAGCCAACATTCCCTGCCTGTGTAGGACCCCTTCAGCACCTGGAGTACATCTTCTGCCTTCACTGACACAACGTTACCCAGGATGTCCTTAACTCCTCATCTCAGCACATGAAAGCAGCCGACATGGCAGAGTGGGCACGTCAGAAATGAGGAAATGAAGTGGCAACATTGACAGAAACCAAAACACAACCTGGGCCATTACATAGAACGTTTTGTTTTTGAGGTGAGTCTGTTAGAAAATTACTGCCCTGTGCAGTGACTGTGGGCCTGGGGCAGTGCAGGAGCTGTATAAAAGCAGGCCCTTGTCCTCACTCTCTCATCCACTCCACTCGCCTCCATCTCATTGGGAACAAGGTCAGTCTGAAGCTCTTTCTCATCCTTCTCCTCCTTCTCCACCTCCAGTGCACCTCAGCTCACACCTGCCCCAGTCCTATGTGGGGTCCTGGAAGTGCTATCACGGGAGAGGGGAGGGGGTGGAAAGGGGCAGAAGTTGTGTTATGATCAGAGGTTGAAGCTTGGTGAGGTGTCTCCTGAGGTACAGGCTGGGAAGGGATGTCTCTGGGCTTGGTTGCTATGAACAGGGTTATTTTGGGATGAAAGGAAGGTGATACCTTTGGACCTCCTTACACAGTCCCCAGCTCTTTTCTCCAGCTCATGACTTATTTCACTCTTGGTGGGGTG
>NW_020916088.1:0-2326 GCF_003984885.1 Neopelma chrysocephalum | reverse complement strand
TTAATAGGTAGACCTGATAGCCTATTGATCCGCATTGACTTTAATGGTAGACCTGATGTCCCATTTGTCCCATTGACTTTAATGGGTAGACCTGATGTCCAGTTTGTCCCCATTTACTTTAAAGGATAGACCTGGTGTCCTCTTTGCCCCATTGACTTTAACAGGTAGACCTGATTCTGGGGCTAAAAACGCCCATTTTGGGGATCGGGAAAGCTCCAATTTTGGGTTAAAAACCAGCCGTTTCTGCACCCCCAGGTGAGCCCGGATCGCCCGGACCTGACGGCGACCCTGGATGGCTCCGCCCTGGAAGGGGCGTGGTGCTCAGGGGAAGGGTGGCCACGCCCCAGCCACACCTGGGTATCCTTTCCCCTAAACAGGAGGGCGGGGCTGGGGTGGGCGGGGCTTAGGGCGGGGCATGGGGGCATGGCTCTCCCAACACGCCTTGACAGGTATCAAAGCTCCTGGACCTGCCCCGCCCCACAGAGGCCCCGCCCACCGAGCAGCCACGCCTCCAGCTGGGCGTCACCTGGGAGCCCGACTCCGCCCACCGCCAGGTGACGCTGCTGCCAGGTGAGAGCCACGCCCAATCCCTGTCACGGCCCTTTGAGCCACGCCCCCTTTTGCTGCAGCCACGCCCCTTTTCTCTCCTAGACGAGGACGAGGCCTGGTGGCAGAAGCCAATCGTGGCCCGGGAGCTGTTTTGGTAAGACACGCCCTCCGGAGAAAACCACGCCCCCTCAGTGAGGCTCCACCCCCCAGGAGAAAGCCACGCCCAATCAGCGAGGCCCCACCCACCTGGACCTTCCCTCAGCCCCCCCTTATGTTTCCCCATGGGGTGAGCAAGCCACGCCCCTTTCTGGCTAAACCACGCCCATTTGCTGGTAAGCCACGCCCCTCTCTTACTAAGCCACGCCCCTTTGCTGCTAACCCACACCCCTCATGGCTAAACCACACCCCTTTGATTAAGCCCTGCCCACCTCGACCCTCCTTTAGCCTCCCTTTGCTTCTATCCCAATACGGGCTCAAGCCACACCCCTTTTAGCAAAACCACGCCCCTTTATGACCAAACCCCGCCCCCTCAGGCCCGAGGTGGGCGTGGCCACCCCCCAGGTGCTGTGGGAACAGGTGGAGACCTGCCGGGAACTACTGGAATTGGAGCCGTGGAGCCGAGATGAGGCCACACCCACCCGGCCCCTCCCTTGGGGGGCGGAGCCACGGACACCAGTTCACACCAGTTTGTCCCAGTAAGGGACCAGTGTGCTTCAAACCCCCTCCCAGTGCCTCCCAGTGCTCCCAGTGCTCCCAGTGCCTCCCAGTGACTCCCAGTCCTCCCCAGTGCCTCCCAGTGCTCCCAGTCCATCCCAGTCCATCCCAGTCCTCCCAGGGCCTCCCAGTGACTCCCAGTCCATCCCAGTCCGTCCCAGTCCATCCCAGTGCCTCCCAGTCCCTCCTAGTCCATCCCAGTGCCTCCCAGTGCTCCCAGTCCCTCCCAATCCCCTCCCAGTCCCTCCCAGACCCTCCCCGTTCCTCCCAGACCATCCCAGTCCCTCCCCGCAAGGGGGTGTGGCTTAGAGGAGGCGGGAAGGAGGTTTAGTCAATGGGAGCGTATTTTTTTTTTAAATTAGTTTTATTTTTAACTTTTCCCTTTGCCCCCTCCCAGTCCCTCCCAGTCCCTCCCAGTCGAGCGCAGTCCCTCCCAGTCCCTCCCATTCCCCTCCCAGTCGCTCGCAGTCCCTCCCAGTCCCTCCCAATTTCCCTCCCAGTCCCTTCCAATCCCCTCCCAGTCGAGCGCAGTCCCTCCCAGTGCCTCCCAGTCCCTCCCAGTACTTACCAGTCCTTCCCAATTCCCTCCCAGTCCCACCCAATCCCCTCCCAGTCGCTCGCAGTCCCTCCCACTCCCTCCCAGTCGAGCGCAGTCCCTCCCAGACCCTCCCAGACCCTCCCGGACCCTCCCGGACCCTCCCCATCCCCTCCCAGACCCCGACATCTCACTCCTGCCTCGCGCTTATAGAGCGTGTTTAATTAGCATCTCATTTGCATGTCATTATGACATCATAGTCGGGTGGGGGGCGAGGCTCCGCCCCTTCTCTGGGCCCCACCCCGCTCAGTGACGTAACGCGACGGCGCTTCCAAACTGCGCTTTATTGGTAGAGGGAGAGATGTGACGTCACAGCACGATGACGTCACTTGGGAGGGGCGGGGCCGGTCCCAGTGCTCCCAGGGCCCCCTCCCAGCACCTCCCAGCGCCACCCAAACCCCCTCCCAGTCCCTTCTGTGAGAAAAATCTCATTTATTGAATTTAGAAAGACGGCAAAAGTTTGCAAAA
>NW_020916087.1:0-464 GCF_003984885.1 Neopelma chrysocephalum | reverse complement strand
CCAGGACAGAAAGCCTGGGAGCTTTGGCTTTTGGGTGCAGTTGGTGGTGCAGCCTGGGAACTCCATGGGTAGCCAGAGCTTTCTGTGCCGGCCCCTTTTCCCTGGGAGGAATCTTCATTTGGATGGTTTTCGGGGTGGGGGGGCCGGCATCGGCCGCCTGGGGCTGACTAAAGGGATCGGCAGCCCTATGTCCAGGAGAAAAAGCCTGGGACTTTTGGTTTTGAGGTGCAGTTCGTGGCGCAGCCTGGGCACTTCGTTGGCAGCCAGAGCTTTCTGTGCTGGCCCCTTTTCCCCGGCAGGAATCTTCATTTGTATGGGTTTTGGGGCGGGGGGCCCCAGCACTGGCATCCCGGGGCTGAGCAAAGGGATCAGCAGCCCTTTGGCCAGGACAGAAAGCCTGGGAGCTTTGGTTTTGAGGTGCAATTCGTGGCGAAACCTGGGCACACCGTGGGTAGTCAGAGCTT
>NW_020916086.1:0-1416 GCF_003984885.1 Neopelma chrysocephalum | reverse complement strand
GATTTGGAAATAAATTATTGAAAGTGGCTCTTGCCTGCTCTTTGCATCTGTAAAGGAGAAGGGAAGCACAAGCCCTGACAGCCCTGGGCTCCCAGCATCATTCCCATGTCCCAAATCCTTCTGCCCGGATTCCTTCAGCCTTTAACTGTGTGGCACAACCCCAAATTCCATCTTGGCACGGAAACCAGGCTCCTGTGCCAGGGAAACCCCCCAAAACTGGGGCAGCACCACCCGCCCTGCTGCTGGGGGTGACGCTTCCCCACGGACATCCTCACATCCCTACATCCCTGCCTGCATCCTGCCGGCACTGCTGCCATCCCAGAGCCAGGCTGGCCTCGGGAAACCTCTTCCCAGAGCCCTTCTCCCACCCCCTGGCACGAACACGGGATCCTTGGGAAGCGCCAGAAGGAAAACACATGGAAATGCCACCGTGTCCCTCATTCCAAGGGGAGCAGAGCTGTGGGAATCCTGCCTGGACATGGAGCTGGGCAGCCATGGGAGCCACAGGGATCCTGGGGAGATTTATCCACCCTGCTCCCTTCCCGTTTTCTGGGAGCTCCCTCCCGGGATGGAACAGCTCAGGATGCCAGGATGGATGAGCTCAGGCTGGGGGGGTCCCACCATCCTCACCCCCCAGGAACCAGGCAGGGATTGGGAAGATTTTTCCAAGCAGCCCTTTCTCCCTCTCCCACCTTGGGCCATTCTTCCCAGTATTTTATGGAATGGGGGGTGTTCAACCAGGAATCCAAGGCAGGGCCCCCCTCCCTGTGTCCATCACCCATCCAAGGCTTGGACAAGGAGCTCATTCCTTGTGTCCCAGCTTCCCTCTCCTTCCCTGCTGATCCCTCACTCTGTGCCTTTTCCCAAAGGTGCCTGGAGGGAATCCCGGGTGATTCCCACAGGGTGGGTGCAGACACCCTGGGATGGCACCACCAGGCTCATCCCTGCCTGTTCCACGCCTTGTCCCGCTCCACACTGTCCCCAGGCACATTCCCTGTGGATTCTGAGCTGTGAAATCCAGGAATGGGATCCATGGGGACACCACGAGCCCAACCCTGCTGCATCCAGGTGCTTTCCTGGAGTCAAGTCTGGAAGTGCTGCTCTGCCTTCCCACGACCCCAGCATGTGATCCCAGCCAATATTTGGATTTCCCAGGGATGAATCAAAGGGAAATGCTGGAAAACCCAGCCCAGGCCTCTCCCTGTGTGGAAAATCCCAACCTTGGCCACCCCACCTGTGGGAAAACGCCTTTAACACCCCCTGGGCACCCATTCCCAGGGTCTGGAGCCCCCCTGGCACGGCCAGGATCCACCAGGCCCTGAATCCTGGCACCGTGGATCCCCCATCCCGGAGCTGCCCGGGCACATCGTCAGAGGAGCTGTGTTTTAATGTAGCAATTTGATTCAATTTTCCACT
>NW_020916085.1:0-1889 GCF_003984885.1 Neopelma chrysocephalum | reverse complement strand
GCCATGCGGGCGATGCAGTACTCGGCCTGCGCCGCCGGCAGCTCCCGGCGCAGCTCCGCCGCCGTGATGTAGTTCTGGGAACGGCACGGGAAAAGTGGGAATGAGGCGGGAAAAAGGGGGGAGAAGGGAAGCCATGAAGGGAAACGGTCCCCAGGGTCACCGATCCCACCCTTTTCCCCTCACATTTCCCACCATTTCCCTTCATGTTTCCCACCCTTTTCCCCCTCACATTTCCCGCCATTTTCCCCTCACGTTTCCCGCCCTTTTCCCCTCACATTTCCCACCATTTTCCCCTCATGTTTCCCACCATTTCCCTCTTACATTTCTCACCATTTCTCCCTCAAATTTCCCACCATTTTCCCCTCACATTTCCTGCCATTTCCCCCTCATATTTCCCACCCTTTTCCCCTCATATTTCCCACCATTTTCCCCTCATGTTTCCCACCATTTCCCTCTTACATTTCTCACCATTTCCCCCTCACATTTCCCATCCCTTTCCCCCTCACATTTCCCACCCTTTTCCCCTCACGTTTCCCACCCTTTTCCTTCACATTTCCCACCATTTCCCCCTCAGGTTTCCCCCCCTTTTCCCCTCACATTTCCCACTATTTTCCCCTCACGTTTCCCACCCTTTTCCCCCACATTTCCCGCCATTTCCCCCTCACATTTCCTTCCCATTTCCCACCATTTCCCTCTCACATTTCCCGCCCTTTTCCCCCTCACATTTCCTGCCCTTTTCCCTTCCCATTTCCCACCATTTCCCCCTCCCATTTCCCTCTCTTTTCCCCTCACACTTCCCACCACTTCCCCCTCATGCTTCCCATCCAGCCCTGGAATTCCCAAACCTCAACAAACCACTCCAAAATCCCACCCCGGAGTTCCCAATTCCCACCAAGCCGTTCCCAAATCCCTCCCTGGTATTCCCAAACCCCTTTCCCCCTCCTCCCCATTCCCAAACCCGCCGGCATTCCCGTTTTTCCTCACCTTGTCCCCGGCCAGGACCCGGAAGCTGTTGATGACCTGCTCTGCCGTGTCCGTGTCCGTCGTTTCCCGGGACATGAAGTCGATGAAGGCCTGGAATGTGACGCTCCCGCTGCCGTTGGGATCCACCACGGCCATGATCCGCTGGAATTCCGCGTCACCCTGGAAGGAGGAGAGCGCTGCGGTCAGGAATTCCGGGGCTTTTCCCAGGAATTCCGCAGCTTTTCCTGCTCGTTTCAGAGCTTTTCCTGGGATTTTCGGAGCTTTTCTGGGGATTCCCGGTGCTTTTCCCACCAATTCTGGATCTCCCCTGGGAATTCCACAGCTTTCCCGAAAATCCCACATATTCCCCAGGAAATTCCAGAGCTTTCTCAGGAATCCCGGAGCTTTTCAAGGGATTTTTTTTCCCCCCCTGGGGATTCTGGAGCTTTTCCAGGGCACGCAGAGCTTTTCCAAGGTTCCGGCGCGTTCCCGGCCCCGTCCTGCCCTCCCCACTCCCCAAAAAACGGGGAAAAAAGGCGGAAAAGGGTGAAAAAAAAGTTGGAAAAGTTGGAAAAAGGAGCATTACCAGCCCGGATCCCGAAGAGCCCAGGAGGGCGCGGAAGTCCTTGGAGTCCGTGCGGCGCTTCGGCTGCGGGACGAGGAGGAGGAGGAGGAGGAGGGAGAGCAACAGCAACAGGGAGAGGAGGAAGAGGAGGAGGAAGAGAAGAAGCAGAAAATCCGTTAGAGGAGGAAACCGGCCCGGAAATGGGGAAGGAAGAGGAGCAAGGAAAGGGAAGGAAAGGAAAGGAGGGAGGAAGAGGAGAAGGAAGGAGGAGGAGAAGGAGGAGAACGAGGAAGAGGAAGGAAAGGGAAGAAGAGGAGGAGGAGGAGGAGGAGAACAAGGAAGAGGAAGGAAAGGGAAGAGG
>NW_020916084.1:0-1873 GCF_003984885.1 Neopelma chrysocephalum | reverse complement strand
CCAGATACGGGGTGTTCCAGACACGGGTGGTCCAGAGACGGGATATTTAGACACGGAATATTCCAGGCATGGGATGTTCCAGACACGGGATGTTCCAGGCACAGAATACTCCAGGCATGGGAGCTTCTGGACACGGGGTGTTCCAGACCTGGGATATTCCAGAGATGGAACATTCCGGACACGGGATATTCCCCACAAGGGATATTCCAGACACGGGATGTTCTGGACATGGGATATTCCAGACATGGAATGTTCCGGAAACGGGATGTTCCAGTCATGGGATATTCTGGATGCGGGAAGTTCCAGGCAAGGAATATTCCGAACACGGGATATTCCTGACACTGGATACTCCTGACACGGGATATTACAGGCACAGAATCTTCCGAACACGGGATATTCTAAACACGGGATACTCCTGACACCAGATTCTCCTGACACCGGACATTCCAGACATGGAATGTTCCGCACACGGGATGTTCCAGACGCGGGATGTTCCAGACACGGAATATTCCAGGCATGGGATATTATGGACACGGCGTGTCCTGGAAACAGGATAGTCCAGACACGGGTATTCCGGACTCGGGATAGTCCAGGCACGGGATATTCCAGACACGGGATATTCCAGGTTCGGGATATTCCAGACACGGAATGTTCCGAACATGGGATGTTCCGGATACGGGATGTTCCAGGTACGGGATGTTCCAGACACGAGATGTTCCGAACACCGGATGTTCCGCACATGGAATATTCCAGACACTGGATATTCCAGACAGATGTTCCAGGCACGGAATGTTCCTGACACGGGATATTCTAGACATGGAATGTCCCGGACACGGGATGTTCCGGGCATGGGATGCTCCAAGCACGGGATGTCCCGGACACGGGATGTTTCGGATACCAGATGTTCCGGACACGGGATGATTCAGGCACAGGATATTCCAGAAACGGAATGTTCCAAACACGGGATGTTTCGGATACGGGGTGTTCCAGACATGGTTGGTCCAGAGACGGGATATTCAGACACGGGATGTTCCAGACAAGGGATGGTCCAGGCACGGGATGGTCCAGGTACGGGATATTCCATACACGGGATGTTCCATACACGGGATGTTGTAGGCACGGAACGTTCCAGACCCAGGATGTTCCAGGCACAGAATGTTCCAAGCACGGAATGTTCCAAACAAGAGATATTCCAGACCCGGGATGTTCCAGAGATGGAATATTCCAGACATGGGATATTCCAGACAGGGGATGTTCCCGACACAGGATTTTCCGGACATGGGATGTTCTGGTCACGGGATGTTCCAGGCATGGAATGTTCCGAACACGAGATATTCTGGAGACGGGATATTCCTGACACTGGATAGTTCTGACACCGGATATTCCAGACATGGAATGTTCCGAACACGGGATGTTCCAGACACGGGATGTTCCGGACGCGGAATGTTCCAGGCACGGAATCCTCCGAACAGGGGATATTCTAGAGACTGGATATTTCTGACACCGGATACTCCTGACACCGGATATTCCTGACACCGGATATTCCAGATATGGAATGTTCTGGACATGGTATGTTCCGGACACGGGATGCTCTGGACATGGGATTTTCCGGGCATGGGATGCTCCAAGCATGGGATGTCCCGGACACGGGATGTTTCGGATCCCGGATGTTCCAGACATGGGATGATTCAGGCACGGGATAATCCAGAAACGGAATGTTCCGAACACGGGATGTTCTGGATATGGGGTGTTCCAGACATGGTTGGTCCAGAGACGGGATATTCAGACACGGGATATTCCAGGTACGGGTTGTTCCAGGCACGGGGTATTCTATACACAGGATGTTCCAGACACTGGCTGTTGTAGGCATGGA
>NW_020916083.1:0-888 GCF_003984885.1 Neopelma chrysocephalum | reverse complement strand
GCCTTGCCAGGAGCAGTCAGGGCAGGGAATGCAGAAGCAGACAAACCTGCAGGCCACACAGTATTGCCAGACCAATTGGCACAAGCTCGCATCTCCCATGATTTTTATCATCAAAACGCAAAAGCTTTGCAGCGCACGTTCCGCTTCAAACAAGAACAGGCAAAACAAATCATTCAATCCCGCCCTGATTGTCAACAGATTTCCCCTGCACCTTCTATTGGCACCAATCCTCGAGGTCTCTATTCCTTAGAAAGATGGCAATCAGATATTACACACAGACCAGAATTCGGCAAATAGAAATTTGTCCACGTTTCCATAGACACCTTTTCAGCGTGCATTTATGCCTCTGTACACATTGCAGAAAAGGCAAAAGATGTTTGCCATCATTTCATTCTGGCATTTTCCACCTTAGGAATTCTGAAAACCATCCAAACAGATAATGGCCCAAGTTACACATCACACAAAACACAATCTTTCTTTCAACAATGGGGCATTCAACATAACACGGGTATCCCACACTCTCCCACAGGCCAAGCAATCCCAGAACGTGCACATAGCACCCTTAAGGCTGTGTTGCAAAAACAAAATAGGAGAAATACGGGATTAACCCCACAGGAACGTGTGGCTAAAGCCTGTTATGTATTAAATTTTTTAAACCGTTGGACAGAAGAAGGCCCTCCTATCCACTGCCACTTCAGCACAAGTGATGCGAAACCTCAGGGAAAAGCCCAAGTGATAGTTAAAAACTTACAAACGGGCCAATGGGAAGGACCGTTTCCCCTCCTAACGTGGGGAAGAGGGTGTGCTTGTGTCTCCACAGGCTCAGGTCCAAGATGGGTCTCTGCAAGATGGGTTAAACCAGCATTGCCACAACCAT
The DNA here is from genome assembly GCF_003984885.1 of Neopelma chrysocephalum. Taxonomy (NCBI): domain Eukaryota; kingdom Metazoa; phylum Chordata; class Aves; order Passeriformes; family Pipridae; genus Neopelma; species Neopelma chrysocephalum. Next base: position 11 of record NW_020916083.1, on the reverse strand, counting down.
CCATGGAAAAA
>NW_020916082.1:0-1643 GCF_003984885.1 Neopelma chrysocephalum | reverse complement strand
CCCCCCCCGTGTCCCCTGTCCCCCCTCACCCTGATTGTCCCCCCGGTGTCCCCCGTCCCCCAGCTGTCCCCTCTCACCAGGAGTGTCCCCGCTGTGTCCCCGCCGTTCCTGGGGTGCCACTTTGTCCCCGCCGTGTCCCCGCTGTGCCCATTTGTCCCCGGGGTGTCCGCGCTGTCCCCGCGGTGGCAGCTTGTCCCCGGGGTGTCCCTGCTGTCCCCTCTGAGCAGGGCTGTCCCCAGGGTGTCCCCCCCAGGCAGGGCTGTCCCTGAGGTGTCCCTGCTGTCCCTTGTTGGCAGGGCTGTCCCTGGGGTGTCCCCTCTGGGCAGGGCTGTCCCTGGGGTGTCTCCTGTTGTCAGGGCCGTCCCCGGGGTGTCCCCCCCGGGCAGGGCTGTCCCTGGGGTGTCCTCTCTGGGCAGGGCTGTCCCCGGGGTGTCCCCCCCAGGCAGGGCTGTCCCCGGGGTGTCCCCGCTGTCCCTTGTTGGCAGGGCTGTCCCTGGGGTGTCCCTGCTGTCCCCCCTGAGCAGAGCTGTCCCCGGGGTGTCCCCTGTTGTCAGGGCCGTCCCCGCCGTCTCCCCGGGGTGGCAGGGGCAGGGTGTCGGGGTGCCGGGCGAGGGCGTGGCGCCGGATGTCCCCGAGGTGCAGGGACGGGAGGGGACACGCGCACAGGAGGCAGCGCAGGTGGCCCCGCTCCAGGTCCAGCAGCAGCTCCGCCCGCAGCCACCCCCGCACCGGGTCACCGGGGACACCCCTCCCCGGAGGGGACACCCCGGGGACACCCCGCGGGGACCGGGGCGACGACGGGGACCCTGCGGGGAGGGGACAGAGGGGTCACGGAGGGGCACGGGGGGGACACCTTGGGGGGTCGGGGACACGTGGGGTGGGGCAGGGGCATTGGGGACATGGGGCTTGGGGAGTCAGGGACATTAGGGACAGGTTGGGGACATTGGGGACAGCTTGGGGATGGGGGATTGGGGAGCTGGGGACATTGGGGATGGCTTGGGGACATGATGGCAGGGGACAAAGACATTGGGGATGGCTTGGGGACATGGGGCTTGGGGAGCTGGGGACATTGGGGACATGTGGGGTGGGGCAGGGACATTGGGGACGGCTTGGGGACATGGTGGCACAGGACAAGGACCTTGGGGACATGGGGGTCAGGGAGCCAGGGATATTGGGGACATGTGGGGTGGGGCAGTTGGGGACATTGGGGACGGCTTGGGGACAGGGTGGCAGGGGACAAGGACCTTGGGGACGGGGGTTTGGGGCCATTGCGGACACTTTGGGGTGGGGGGCACTGGGGACATTCTGGGGGGCCATTGTGGGATGGGGCAGGGACATGGGGACACCTGGGGTCAGGGGGGTTGAGGACATTGGGGACACCTGGGGCGGGGACTGTCCAAAGGGGTGGGGCAATTAAAAAGGGGCGTGGTTTGGTCAAAGAGGGCGTGGCCCAGACCCAAGGGCCTAATTTAAATGGGTGGAGCCAAGAGGTAAAGGAGGCGTGGCTCCAGCTAAAGGGGCGTGGTCAAACAGGGGAAGTGTCTGCTAAATGGGCGGGGCTCTGGGTAAAGGGGAGGAGCCAAATTTAAAGGGCCGAGGCTCAGTTTTGGTGACTCTTGCCTCCAAGGGGGCGTGGCCACATT
>NW_020916081.1:0-1172 GCF_003984885.1 Neopelma chrysocephalum | reverse complement strand
GTTTGGCGTGTCCACACGTGTCTGGTGTGTCCACATGTGTGGTTTTGTTGTGTTCACACGTGTCTGGTGTGTCCACATGTGTCTGGCGTGTCCACACGTGTGTGTTTGGCGTGTTAACACGTGTCTGGTGTGTTCACACGTGTGTGTGGCGTGTTCACACATGTGCTTGGAGTGTCCACATGTGTGTGAGTCTGTGCACACACGTGTGTGTGGCATGTCCACATGTGTGTGTGTGGTGTGTTCACATGTGTGGGTTTGGTGTGTTCACATGTGTGTGGCGTGTTCACATGTGTGTGGTGTGTTCACACATGTGCTTGGTGTGTTCACACGTGTGTGTGGCGTGTCCATGTGTGTGTTTTGTGTGTTCACGTGTGTGTGTGTGGTGTGTCCACATGTGTGGGTTTGGTGTGTTCACATGTGTGTGGCGTGTTCACGTGTGTGTGGCTTGTCCACGTGTGTCTGGTGTGTTCACACGTGTGTGAGGTTTGTTCACATGTGTGTGGTGTGTTCACACGTGTGTGTGGCGTGTCCACGTCTGTGTTTTGTGTGTTCACACATGTGGTGCATTCACACGTGTTTTCTGTGTTCACACATGTTCGTTCACACGTGTGGGTGTTTGTGCTCACACAGGGGTGCGTGTGGTGTGTTCACATGTGTGTGCTTGGTACGTTCACACGTTTGATGTGTTCACATGTGTTTGGTGCATTCACACGTGTGTTTGGTGTGTTCACACTTGTGTGGTGTGTTCACATGTGTGTGTTGTGTTCACACGTGTTTGGTGTGTTCACATGTGTGTGGCGTGTCCCCCCCCTCCCCGTGCACACGGGCCCCCGGTTACACACGTGTGGGTGCGTGTTCCCCCGGTCACGTGTTCCCCCGGTCACGTGTTCCCCCGGTCACGTGTTTCCCCGGTCACGTGTTCCCCCGACCTGCACACACATGTGTGATGGTCACGTGTGTGCAAAGGTGTTCCCACGCATGCAGAGACCCCACACGCGTGTTCACGCGTGTCTGAGGTGCGTGTGCCCTCACAGGGGTGCCCTCACACACGTGTGTTACCGTGTCTCTCACACGTGTGTTCCCATGTCTCTGTCACACACGTGTGTTCCCATGTCTCTCTCACACGTGTTCCCATGTCTCTGTCACACACGTGTGTTCCCATGTCTCTCACA
>NW_020916080.1:0-1107 GCF_003984885.1 Neopelma chrysocephalum | reverse complement strand
GTTTGGCGTGTCCACACGTGTCTGGTGTGTCCACATGTGTGGTTTTGGTGTGTTCACATGTGTCTGGTGTGTCCACATGTGTCTGGCGTGTCCACACGTGTGTGTTTGGCGTGTTAACATGTGTCTGGTGTGTTCACACGTGTGTGTGGTGTGTTCACACATGTGCTTGGAGTGTCCACATGTGTGTGAGTCTGTGCACACACGTGTGTGTGGCATGTCCACATGTGTGTGTGTGGTGTGTTCACATGTGTGGGTTTGGTGTGTTCACATGTGTGTGGCGTGTTCACATGTGTGTGGTGTGTTCACACATGTGCTTGGTGTGTTCACACGTGTGTGTGGCGTGTCCATGTGTGTGTTTTGTGTGTTCACGTGTGTGTGTTTGGTGTGTCCACATGTGTGGGTTTGGTGTGTTCACATGTGTGTGGCGTGTTCACGTGTGTGTGGCTTGTCCACATGTGTGTCTGGTGTGTTCACACGTGTGTGAGGTTTGTTCACATGTGTGTGGTGTGTTCACACGTGTGTGTGGCGTGTCCACGTCTGTGTTTTGTGTGTTCACACATGTGGTGCATTCACACGTGTTTTCTGTGTTCACACATGTTCATTCACACGTGTGGGTGTTTGTGCTCACACAGGGGTGCGTGTGGTGTGTTCACATGTGTGTGCCTGGTATGTTCACACATGTTTGATGTGTTCACATGTGTTTGGTGCATTCACACGTGTGTTTGGTGTGTTCACACTTGTGTGGTGTGTTCACATGTGTGTGTTGTGTTCACACGTGTTTGGTGTGTTCACATGTGTGTGGTGTGTCCCCCCCCTCCCCGTGCACAGGGGACCCCGGTTACACACGTGTGGGTGCGTGTTCCCCCGGTCACGTGTTCCCCCGGTCACGTGTTCCCCCGGTCACGTGTTCCCCCGACCTGCACACACATGTGTGATGGTCACGTGTGTGCAAAGGTGTTCCCACGCATGCAGAGACCCCACACGCTTGTTCACGCGTGTCTGAGGTGCGTGTGCCCTCACAGGGGTGCCCTCACACACGTGTGTTACCGTGTCTCTCACACGTGTGTTCCCATGTCTCTGTCACACACGTGTGTTCCCATGTCTCTC
>NW_020916079.1:0-626 GCF_003984885.1 Neopelma chrysocephalum | reverse complement strand
GTGTAAAAGCCACCAGTGGGAACAGAGGAGGGCACATGGCAGATCCTGCATCAATCCCTGGCCCACAGGGAAGTTGTGAACCACACAAACCCTGGAGCCCCAGGCTCCAATTGCTGCTGCTTCCACCCCAGAAAATGCAAAACACGAGACAAGAGCCACGACACCCCTGGAGGGACACCTGCCCTCGCCCAGAGACCGCAGAAGGTGGCAGGGAGAGGGTCAGGTCACAAAGGGACCCCCCTGCACCCCCCTTGCCCCAGCCAGGCCCCCACCTGTGGTGCTGCCCCTGCTCCATGAAGTGCTCCAGCTCCTCGGAGATCCTGCCCACGAACTCATCCTCGTTGGGGGACAGGAACACGCCGTCCATGGGGCGCAGAGCCAGCGTGGCACCGGGGGGGGACCCTGGGGAGGGACAGGGGGCACGTGGAGGGGCGGCCACGAGGCCCCCGTGGGTGCCAGCACCCCCTGCAAACCTCACCCACCCTCTGTGCCGCCGCATTTACCCACCTGCAGCCCTGACTCCCACCCACCCTGTGCACCCCCGGGGCCCTGTGTGACCCCCCCAAAACCCCTGTGCCTCCCCAGCACCCTATCCTGCTCTGTGACCCTTTTATCCCCTTCCTGGG
>NW_020916078.1:0-861 GCF_003984885.1 Neopelma chrysocephalum | reverse complement strand
ATTTCCTGGAGAAGCTGTGGCTGCCCCATCCCTGGAAGTGTCCAAGGCCAGGTTGGAGCAACCTGGGATGGTGGGAGGTGTCCCTGCCTATGGGCAGGGGGTTGGAATTCTATGACCTTCAAAGTTCCTTTCCAGCCCCAAAATATTCCACGACTTGGTGACTGGAGGAATCCCGACTTTGGAGGTGAAGGAAGAAGTGAAAGACGACAGAGAAACAAAATGTTTTTCCATCACAGTTTCCTCATCTCAGGATTTCTTGGCTCCCACCAAATTCCTCAGGGCAGCACCCCACCTGCTGCCTGACCTTGGACACTTCCAGGGATGGGGCAGCCACAGCTTCTCTGGGAATTCCATCCCAGTCCCTCCCCACCCTCCCAGTCAAGAATTCCTTCCCGATATCCCGTCCAACCCCGCCCTGTGGTGCTTTTGTCCCCCGGGACGTGTGGACACATCCAGCCCCTCACGGATACAGCCCCACGTCCCCAAACACGACCCCCAACACCAACCACGTCCCCAAAGCAGCTCCTTCCCACCAGGAAAAGAGTCACAATCCCACCCCCTCCCCAGACAACACCAGCACAAATCCACCCTTTCCCTCCTCCGCTCCAACCTCCCAAAATTATTGAGCCGGGAATTTGCCTGATCCATAATTAACACCTTTTTTTGCCCGAGCTGCCACTAATCAACCCAGGAGCTCATCAGGCAAGAAACACAGGTCCCAAATCGTCGTTGTCTCCCCCTCCTCCTCCTCCTCCTCCTCCTCCTCCTTCTCCTCCATCCCAAACCGGGCTGGCACCTGGAAAACTCTATTCCCGGCGGTAATTGGATGGCGCATTCAAGCCGGAGCGGCTCTTTGGGAAG
>NW_020916077.1:0-459 GCF_003984885.1 Neopelma chrysocephalum | reverse complement strand
GCTGGGAGGAGGAGGAGGAGGAGAAGGGGGAGGAGGAGGAGGAGGAGTCCTGTTTAGATCTTGTGCTCCATTAACTTGGTTTCTATCTGGGTTGTATGGAGGGGGGTTGCCCAAACACTCTTCTATTGGATCCCAATTTGGGCCTTTTTTCTTCTTCTCGTTTTTGTTTGTTTTACTGTTTACAGTAATTGGAAAGAGTTTTATGGGTTTTAACCAACATGCCGCATAAGCGCTCTCTTCTTGGTTCAATGGTTCTTTTTTATTGACATAGATATTAAGGGCTTGACAAATCCAGCTGTCAAAGGAGCCAAATTGGGGCCAGATAAGGTAGTCTGATTTTATTGGTTCTTTTGTCCATTCATATATGCAAAATTGTATCATAGTTGCCTTATTTTTTCTCCGAGTCCATCTGGCTTCGTCCCATGTCTCTAACATTCTGCCTAAGGGGGAGTCTTGGGG
>NW_020916076.1:0-2402 GCF_003984885.1 Neopelma chrysocephalum | reverse complement strand
CCCCGCCCACCGCGCCGCCCGCCGCCGCCAGGGGGCGCTCGGCCGCGGGCCCCGGGCAGGGCGCGCCCCGCCCCGCCCCGAGCGGCAGGTGCCGGGACCGGGACCGGGACAGGGCAGTGACACCGGGCTGTGACACTGGGCAGTGACATCGGCACCGCGACCGGGCACCGGGGCAGGGTAGTGACACCGCGCAGTGACAGCGGCACTGGGCAGCGACATCGGCACCGGGACAGGGCAGTGACACCGCGCACTGACAGTGGCACCGGGACCGGGCACTGACACCGGGCAGTGACAGCGGGCAATGACATTGGGCAGTGACAGCGGCACCGGGACCGGGCACTGACACCGGGCACTGACACTGAGCAGTGACATCGGCACCAGGACTGGGCACCGGGACAGGGCAGTGACAGCAGGCACTGACACTGGGCAGTGACATCGGCACCGGGACCGGGCACTAACACCGGCACCGGGCAGTGACACTAGACACTGAGACTGAGCATTGACACTGGGCAGTGACACCGGCACTGGGCACTGACAGCAGGCACTGAGCACCAGGCACTGGCACCAAGTGCAGACACTGGGCATTCACACCAGGCACTGAGTGCTGACACCGGCACCAAGCAACAGGCACTGACATCAGGCACTGACAGCAGGCACCAAGCACTGGGCACCAGCACCAAGCACCGGGCGCTGACACCAGGTATTGACAGCGGGCACCAGGCACCAACCCCAGGCATTGACACTGGGCACTGACACCAGCACTGGGCACTGACAGCAGGCACTGAACACTGGGTACTGCACTGAGCACTGACACCAGACACCAACACTGGGCACTGGCACCAGGCACTGACACCAGCACCAGGCACCGGCACCGGGCACCGCCACTGTCACCAACAGCATCCAATGTGCACCTGCATCCAGCCTGCAGGGAGGGCCCAGGGGAACAGCCACAACCAGGGCTCTGCACCAGCCGAGACTTTCCATGTAACAACAGCGAGCACAATGACCGAGGCTGTAATGGAACGGACAATCTTGGGCCACTGGAGTGCACCTGCCTTACCTCAAACTTTCTTTCACAAGCACAAGAATTAGAAACATTAAAAAATAATAAAATACACCACACCTCTGGCTCCGGGAATCCTGTGTGCCACATAAACACTGCAGATGCTGGCAGCACCAAGGACTTCTTGCCTTTCCTCCGCTGTGACCTTGGTAGGAAGGTTTGAATGGTGGAATTGGTTACGAGTACCCAGCACGTGCCGAGACAGACGATGCTGACCCTGAGACCCCACAGCCGGCCAGGACCAGGCCAGCTGGAGCTGTGCCATGATGGGATGAACTCATCTGCCCTCTCCTGCCTGCCACGATCTGTGGTGCTGCCAGCATGTCCAAGAGCCAGGGCTGGCCTGAACCTCACTTTCTCTCCCAGGCCAGCTGCGACTCTGCTCATGTGCAGAGCTTTGAACACCATCAGCAAGATGTTCCTACAGATCCTGCTGCCAGGCAGCAGCCGATGGTGTGCTCTCCACTAGACAAATTTTACAGACACGCCTGGCACGGACATTGCTGTAAATCCAATTTCTAGCTCCTGGCAGAAAAACAAGCCATCCAACCTGAGTGACCAACACCCAAACCCTCCTCCAGTTTGCTTCCTGGCCTAGAACCTAACAAAGGCAGCAGGGCCCTCACGAGCACCGTGCTCACCAGTGCATGCACAGGCAGAGCAATCTCACAGCACAACCCCTGACACTGCAGCCAACTCGGACTGCTACTGAGCTCTGGAGAAGCGGGTGACAGCAGCATGGACCGTCAGGAGTGCGTGCTCTGCCACCAGGTTCAGTGGGGGGTCACAACAGCGTTGTCTGTTCTCCTTGCCCAAGGGTTTATGTACACAGATTGGTGCAGCCCTCCCTCCTCCCTCACCACAAGCTTGGATGCCTCCACCAGTTCAGTAACCCAGCCCAAAGCTTTTACTACCCACTGAGTCTGTTACTCTGTGTGTGCTTCTGCTGAAGCTCTTGGAGAGTTTTACTGGATATGCATTTATTCTAAAACCAAAAAGCTTTCACCAGTTTAAAGTGAAAGTCAGCAGATGTTCAATAACTTATTACTGCCAGGACTGTGATAATGGACAAAATTGGAAGGGCTGCTTGGCCCAGCTGCCTCCCTGTCCCAGCTCCTGTGCCGCTGCCTGTGAGCTGCTGCACCTCCACAGTCAGCAAGAGGCAGCTGGAAACCACCCCCTCCCCAGTGGATCCATGGGCAAGGGATGTCTGCAAGTGCCAGGCAGGGAATGGGGGAGCAGTGCTGTGCCAGAGCCTCTGCAACTAAGGAGCATGGGGAGAGAAGATCAGATACCAGACCATGCTGTTCTTGTCACAACACTGTAATGCTTCAAGAAC
>NW_020916075.1:0-915 GCF_003984885.1 Neopelma chrysocephalum | reverse complement strand
GGGGGGCAATGGGGGGAACACTGGGGGGACACTGGGGGAGGTGGGGGGACACTGGAGGGGAGGGGGGCACTGGGGGGGACAAGTGGGGACGGGAGGGATGGGGGGACAGGGGACACTGGGGGAGATGGGAGGGACAAGGGGGGACACTGGGGGGCACTGGGGGAAATGGGGGGGACCAGGGTGGACAGGGGGGGCACTGGGGGACACTGGGGGGCACTGGGGGAAATGGGGGGGACCAGGGGGGGCACTGGGGGGACACTGGGGGGGACAGGGACAAGGGGGGGACAGGGGAACACTGGGGACAAGGGGGGACACTGGGGGAGATGGAGGGGGACACTGGGGGGTACATGGGGGGGACACTGGGGGAGGTGGGGGGGACAAGGGGGGGACAGGGGGACATGGGGGGGACATGGGGGGGACACTGGGGGGCACAGGGAAAGGGGGGGATGGGGGTAAGGGGGGACAAGGATGGGACCTGGGGTGGTCCCTGAGTCCCTGACCTCCCCCCCACCATTCCCAGTTACCTCCAGTCGTGGAAGAAAACGCTGCTGGTGGTTTCCCACGACCAGGGGTTCCTGGACGACGTGTGCACGGACATCATCCACCTGGATGGGCAGAGGCTGCACTACTACAGGGGGAATTACAGTGAGTGGGGGGCTGCAGGGACCCCCCTGATCCCCTGGGATCCCCCCTGATCCTCCCCAACCCCCCCCAATACCCCCTGGATCCACCTGGATCCACCTGGATGCACAGAGGCTGCACCACTACAGGGGGAATTACAGTGAGTGAGGAGTGCAGGGACCCCCCCTGATCCCCCCTGATCCCCCCTGATCCTTCCTGATCTCCCCCTGATCCCTCCTGGATCCCCCTGGATCCACCTGGATGCACAGAGGCTGCACTACTACAGAGGGAATT
>NW_020916074.1:0-1717 GCF_003984885.1 Neopelma chrysocephalum | reverse complement strand
GACGGCTGCCTGTCGGCCTGGGCCCTGTCCTTCGCCCTCACCCTCCTGCTGCTGGCCAACGACGCCTTCCGCCGGCCGCCGCCCCGCCGCGACGTCCCGCTGGCCCTGGCCTGCGCCGCCGGCCTGGCCTGCGCCGCCGCCACCGTGCTCTGGCCGCTGGGCCACCTGAGGGGGGGACAAGATGGCAGCCGCGAGGGCCGGCCCCGCGCCCTCCGCGCCGCCGCCGCCGCCTTCTCTGCCGCGGCCACCTTGGCCTACGCCGCCGAGGTGACCCGCGACCGCGCGCGGCCCGGCGAGGCCGCCCCGTACCTGGCCACCCCCTCGGGCCTGCTCAAGGTGGCCGAGGCCTTCCTGGCCCTGCTGCTGCTGGGGCTGGCGGCCGAGCTGGGCGCGGCCTCGGGCCCCACGGCCTGGCGCTGGTGCCTGGGCATCTTCTGCGTGTCCTTCGTGCTGGGCGCGCTGCTGGTCGGGGGGTGCCTGCTGGGCTGGGGGTGGTGCGGCTGGATGCGGGACCCCGAGGGGCTGCGCTGGGGGCTGGGGGTCTACGCGGGGTTAGGGGTGGTGGCCTACGGGGCGGCCACGGTGCTCTGGGCGCTCTACGGCTTCTCCGAGGATTTGGGGGGCCGGGCGCGGCGGCCCTACGGCTGCTCCCCGAGCTGCCCCTGGGACAGGACGGTGCTGGTGGCCGTGATCAGCGGCATCAACCTGGTGGCCTTCGGCGTCGACCTGGGCCAGACGGGCAGGCTGGTGCTGCTGAGGGCGTGAGGGGGGCACTAAAGGGGGGTCTGGGGTTGCCCACGGGGCAGGATCGGGACCCTTCTTGGGGTCTGGGGTCACCCCCGGGGTGGGATCAGGCTCCTAAAGGGGTCCTGGATCCTCCATGAGGCAGGATTGGGACCCTTCTTGGGGTCTGGGTCCCCTCTTGGGAGGGATTGGGACCCTAAGAAGGGTCTGGGGTCACCTCCTGGGAGGGATTGGGACCCTTCTTGGGGTCTAGGGTCACCCCCGGGGTGGGACCGGGCTCCTAAAGAGGTCCTGGATCTTCCATGGGGCAGGATTGGGACCCTTCTTGGGGTCTGGTCCCCTCCTGGGAGGGATTGGGACCCTTCTTGGGGTCTGGGGTCACCCCTGGGGTGGGATCGGGCTCCTAAAGGGGTCCTGGATCCTCCATGGGGCAGGATTGGGACCCTTCTTGGGGTCTGGGGTCCCCTCCTGGGAGGGATTGGGACCCTAAGAGGGGTCTGGGGTCACCCCCGGGGTGGGATCAGGCTCCTAAAGGGGTCCTGGATCCTCTGTGGGGCAGGATTGGGACCCTTCTTGGGGTCTGGAGTCACCTCCTGGGAAGGATTGGGACCCTTCTTGGGGTCTGGGTCCCCTCCCGGGAGGGATTGGGACCCTAAGAAGGGTCTGGGGTCACCCCTGGGGTGGGATCAGGTGCCTGAGGGGACCCTGGATCTCCCCAGGGGAATATTGGGATGCTGAGGGGGGTCCTGGGGAGGGGGAACCACGGAGGCCTTAATTTGGAGTGGGGGGTTGTGCTGTCATTAAAAATATGTTTCTGCTTCTTAATGAGCAGTTGTGTGTCTGTGAGGGGAAATAGAGGGAAATGTGAGGGGAAATATGAGGGGAAAAGGGAGGGAAATTTGAGGGGGAAGGGGCAGGAAATGTGAGGGGAAAATAGAGGGAAATGTGAGGGGAAAATGAAGGGAAATGTGAG
>NW_020916073.1:0-7352 GCF_003984885.1 Neopelma chrysocephalum | reverse complement strand
TTACCACTTTCTTAGTTTCAGGGGAAAACCTGGTTCAAACCACTACAGTATTAAAGCAGAGGTGCTCTGTTACAGTACACACAACTGGGAAAAGCTAAACTATGTAAGTGACCTAGTGACAGCAGAGCTGTGGGACCTCTAACGATTCCAAAAGATAAAAAGAATTAAAAAAAAAAGCCACCATTGTTCTCGGCTTGCAAGAAGTAAACACACAAAAGCCCCATCTGTAAACACAGGGAAAGGATTTCCCGCAAGTTAGGTGGAGTATTCAAAGCTTGTATCTGAAACAAATTGAGCCAAAAATGCAAGAATTCTAAGGACATTTAAAGTCTTCTACAAGGGGATGTGCCTGTGTCTGTATGTGCACATGTGAGTAAAATCATAAGTGCTTCCTACCTCTTAATTTCAGAGGATATAACAGTGTTTGCACAACAGCAGTTTCCTGTTACTAATATTTATGTACTATCTTTTTGAAAGTATTAAACTCTGCAGCAGGGACAGAATTGGTTTTATCTTAATCACTGAATATATTATCAATTGTCTTATTAGGCATCAGTAAATTATATTCCTGATACTAGAATGTAAGAACATACTCATTTTTGTATTTTAATCAATATATACTCTAGTCTCAAGACAGTGACCTCTAACAGTTCATGCAGCTTGCAATGAAACCCTCAGAAAAGACTGAAGTAGAAGCTAGTCTGTGCAGAGTTGGCAATGATTAAATGCAGTTCATGTGAGAGTTTAAAAATGCATTATTTCTTAAGCTAGCTAAACACATGTTAAAATGGAACTGAATTGTATAATCTAGGAGGCCTTTTAGGATACAGGAATGAGAACTTGCTGAAATACACGATTTTATAAGAAGACAACATAGTAGGGAAGAACCTTATTTAGCAAAGATGGCTTATCAGTTCCCTCCTCTGCAAATCTCATGTCTTCCAGCTGCAGCTGACTGACAAATTTCCAGTGCTGTGATTCATCAACTCCCACTGTGGGTGAAATGTTTCTATAAGGATCATAAGTTTCTACTAGGAGAGATGTCTGGACTGCTGGATCTCTTCTGCTTACTGTATCAAATCCAGAAGTTCTGATTCAAAAGTAGACAACTGATGAAGAAAAATGCGCATAAGGCTTTGCTTCTTATTGAAGGATGGAAAAATAAAGGTCAAAATCTCAAGTTCTCATGAAAAACCCTGATACCAGGTTCATTCAGTGTTTTTGGAATTATAATGTTGCTAAACAAAGATCTTTCGCTAAACAAAACTAAAAATCTTACATTTCATATCCACATAGAGATGTAGAGAGGCTAAACCTTTAATCTAGTTCTCGTCTGTGTTGCACCATTGTGAAAATGTCAGTCTTACAATTGAAGAAAAGCACTATTTTATTGCTCAAGCAGAAGTCCTTGGCTGCTTTTTGATTTCACAAACTAAGTGAATTACCCAGCTAGTTGAGTTGAACACTAGTTCAACATTTTTTTTCTTTTAAATAAAATAACCTTTTGTTCTATGGGTGAAAAAACAAAAGAAGGAATTTTCCTTAATCCTGAAAGGATACGCGTTAGTGACTTGTCTACACACCTGTCACATCTATTTTTTTTCAAAAGTCAGCATTTGCCTGAAACCTGTCTCAGTTGTTTCTTTGCTGACAAAAGACCACCCCTCACAATTCTATTAGCTAATTAGTGAAATATATATTTTTTATTGAGGCAAATGCTCCTTCTTCCCACCTGTCATTTCATTAGGTCTGCAACAGTTGTCAGCTGAGCTGTTTTCATTTGTTTAACACCTGCTGAATCTGCATTCAAACTGTATGGCACAGTCCTGGAAGACAATATTGATCTCTGAACTATCACAAATGAATTCCCTGTGGTCAAGAAAAAATTGTGATTAGATAGGCTCCACTTCCATTTGCAAAGATTAAAGGAACAAAATAGCTGCTCTGGAATAGAAATTACCCGTTTCCTGGCCCAACCACAAGCACCTCCAGACTTCATGACAATGAAGGAGGAACAATACCATCTTAATTACTTTTCATACTGGTCCCAATGTGCTTGACTGGGTTTTTTAAGAACTAAGACAGTAAAGAACATAATTTACATGTATATGGTGTTCAATACTGATTGCTTCCATCTGCTGAATAATGCTATAGCAGGGAGTAGGAAACAATATTGAGAATCTAAATTCAACGTGGCATCCTCGTCTGCCTCCCAATCACTCACAGATCATAATTATTTGTTAGTTATGTCCCATAGAACTCTGGTATGTGCATGCCCTTTCCTCATCTTAAAAACTATCAGAGAAAAACTGAAAAACAGTGTAAAGGCTTTTGCAGCTAGAGACTGTTCATTACGTTTCCATGCCTTGGAGCTAGCTGGATACACAGAATGACATAAATAACATAGAATCATAGAATATGCTGAGTTGGTAGGGACCCATCAGGGTCATTGAGTCCAACTCCTAGCCCTGTGCAGGACACCCCAAGAATCCCACCATGTGCCTGGGAGCATAGTCCAAATGCTTCTTGAACTCTGGCAGTTTTGGTGGCCACTTCCCTGGGGAGGCTGTTCATTTCACCCTCTGGGTGAAAAGCTTTCTCCTGATATCCAGCCTAAATCTCCTCTGACAATACTTCAAGCCATTTCCTTGAATCCTGTTACTGGTCACAAGAGTGAAGAGATTGGTACCTATCCCTCCTCTTCCCCTCACAAGGAAGTTGTAGCTGCAGTGAGGTCTCCCCTCAGCCTCCTCTTCTCCAGGCTGAACAGACCAAGTTCGCTCAGCCATTCCTCATACGGCTTCCCCTCAAGGCCCTTCACCATCTTCATTGCCCTCATTTGGATGCTCTCTAAGAGCTTAATATCCTTCTTATCTTGCAGTGTCCAAAACCACACACAATATTCAAGGTGAGGCCGCACCAGCGCAGAGCAGAGTGGGACGATCCCCTCCCTTGACCGGCTGGCGATGCTTTGCCTGATGCCCCCCAGGACACGGTTGGCCCTCCTGGCAGCCAGGGCACTGCTGACTCATATTCAGCTTGCCATTGTCCAGGTCCCTTTCCACAGTGCTGTTCTCCAGCCTCTCATTCCCCAGTCCATACAAACAACCAGGGTTGCCCCATCTCAGGTAAAGAATCTGGCACTTTCCCTTGTTGAACTTCATATGGTTGGTGATTGCCCAGTCCTCTCATTTGAGGTCTCCCTGCAGGGCCTTCCTGCCTTCAAGGGAGTTGACAGCTCCTCCTAATTTAGTGTCATCAGCAAACTTACTTAGTATTCCTTTGAGTCCTGTGTCCAAGTCATAAACAAAGATGTTGAAGAGCACTGGGCTGAGGATGGAGCCCTGTGGAACCCCACTAGTGACAGGTCACCAGCCTGATGTTACCCCTTCACTCTTTGTGCCCGACTTGTGAGCCAGCTGCTCACTCATCACGTAACACGATTATCCAGCTGTGTGCTGGACATTTTGTTCAGAAGGATACCATGAGAGACAGTATCAAAAGTTTTGCTGAAATCCAAAAAGATTACATCAACTGGTTGCCCTTGATCAACTAAGTGGGTTACCTCATCATAGAAGGCAATCAGGTTTGATAATCAGGACTTCTCCCTCACAAAGCCATGCTGGCTGTGACCAATGACAGCGTTGTCATCTGGGTATTTTTCAATACTTCCCAGAATAATAATTTCCATGATTTTACTGAGCACTGGTGTGAGACTGACAGGCCTGTAGTTTCCAGGGTGCTCCTTGCCCTTCTTGAAAATCAGGACAACATTCACCAGCTTCCAGTCAGCTGGGACCCCTCTGGATTCCCAAGACTCCTCAACAATCATTGAGAGAGGTTTTGCGATGGCATCAGGTAGCTCTTTAAGGACTCTGGGATGAATCCCATTAGGCCCCATAGGTTTGTAGGGATCCAGTTGGAGCAGCAGATTCCATGCAAGTTCAGGGTCAACTGGGAGTTGATCGTTCTCACAGTCATGGTCCTCCAGCTCAGGGCACTGAAATGCCCTTGGTCCGTCATCTGTGTTGAAGACAGAGGCAAAGTGTTAAACACATCTGCCTTGTGAGACCCTGTTTGTGAGGTGACCATCCTCATCCTGTAATGGGCTGTAACTGGCTTTTGCCATTATTATATCTGAAAAAAAAATATTTTTATTGTCCTCCACATTTCTGGCCAGCTTCATCTCCAGCTGAGCTTTGGATGAACAATTTTTTTTCCTGCAGCAGCATCTCTGTATTCTTCCCATATGACTTGACCTTGCTTCCACTGGGCACACACCTTCCTTTTGTCTTATTCCCAAGAGAAGATTCCTGTTCAGCCAAGCCAGCCTTCTGCCTCATCTGCTTGACTTGTAGCATTTAGGAATAACCCAATTTTTATAGCATAAAACTACACAGAGCTGCCATAAAATAACTTTTTTGGTAAAGAAAAAGAGACAGAACGAATTCTTCAAATTACTATATAAGGAAATACTTTTATGGTATTTTTGCATTTATAGCATTCCTACATTAAGGCAGGATTTTTAATTCTGATTTAAACTAAGTAATGTTTATCACACAGTCAGTCTTCCCCAGAGCAGTATATTTGTTCACATACTCCACATTGAGCATAAAGCTCACAGTAAAACAAGCTTGGGTGGGATCAGGATAAAAAGTATGAATGAAAAGCCTAAGGATTGTTCATACAAACAGCTCTGTAAACAGATTTTAGAGGCTGTAACTAGCAACAGGAGCTAGCTGACTCATAGGAGCCAACTACTACTGCTTGGGTGTAGTAACCTACTTGCTTATCTCAGCAGCTAAGTGATTTACACAAAATGTGTAAATCTATTCATATACACTATTTATACACCTAGAGAAACACTATCATCTCCAGAAAAAGGAGTGCATTTCAACAAAGTTTACATGTATTCTAAATGTTCCTTCCAGGAAATGAAGATGTGTGTGCACATGAGAGAAACACTTTGAGCAGGAAAGGTCAGTCTGTTGTGGCAGTGGATAACTTCTTGGTGTTTGTCAAAGTCTAAGTTCTCTTTGTGTTCCAGAAACTTGACACTATCAGTATCATGGTCAGACATAGCCAACTGTATAGAATTCATGTGAAGGGATTAGTCTAGAAGCCAAAGGCCTGTCACATTTTTAGTCCAACAACAAGGTGAAAGACACAGTGTTCACTGGAAATACACCATGGACGGTGCAATATTCATCCACACTGGCAAATTGCACAGCACCTAGTACTGATCAAGTTGTCGTGGAGCAAGGTCACAGCAAATCATTTTGACATCTTGGGCAGCTTGCCACATCTATGATCTTGCCATGTCTTGCTTTCCATAGGCCTTTTTAGAGCAGGTACCCAATCTGAGGTGAGGCAGCACAATTTTTCTACCTCCTCTCTCTCTCCACCCAAAGAAGCAAATCTTCAGCATTGTGCCAGAAATAGTAGGAGTGAACAATGTTTGCTGGGGATGTGGAAGATACCTATGAGAATGGTGCAGCTGGTCACTTCCAGGAGTTGAAGGTATCTAGCTCATCCAAAAACAGACTTTGCCTTTACAACTGCAAGTGTCTACACAGAAATTATCTATTGCAGCATATTGCTCACCAGTAACCCACCTTGCCTCTGTCGTACTTATCACAGCAGCTGGAGCAGGACACCATGGGATATGTTTGTCATTGGTGCTGGACTCCACTCACTTTTTGTTGTCTGACATGGTTATACAAAGCTGTTTGTGTGCACACCCACCACCCAGCAGGCCTGACCAATTGTACTTACATTACAAATTCATTCAACCTTGAAGCTCCTCTGTCATTGGCAAAGTTTATTGGTCTTATTACCATCTTGGTTTTATAATCCCATTTCTTTTTCAAAGAGAAGTCAGACAGTCAGGAGCAAATTGTGTTGAACACAGGTAGTTGTTGCCAACATACACAAAGTAAAGAGTAACTTGTTAATCAGGATCACCTGCAAAGGAAGGCAGTGGCTTTGAGCTCAGTCAAAAACTAACAGTTTCACATAGCTGGCATTCTCTAAATCAAAGAAGTCTATTAATTGTAAAAATGTTAGGTGTTTTTTTACTCTATATCCCAAGGTTTATAAAGAGAGAAAAATGTTCCTCTGCAGTATGCCAGTGTTTGGTGTGTGTATTCCCTACAGTAATGAGATATATAGGAAAGACCAAGACATAATACAGTGGCACTTCTAAAAGACTGAAAGACAGAGATTCCAGAAGAAAAAAAAAACAGTTTCTCTTTGATTGCTGCTTGATATGTTTTGCAGAAGCTAGGGAGAGCAAGTAAGAGAGAACCTTGCACAAGGGAGTAGGAGAAAAAGCAAGCCTAGTAAGTCAGAAAGGAGAACTCAGTGAAATGACACAAGTTCAAAAAATGAGGGACGTATTGTACTCATACACTGATACTAATTACAGCTTTTCATCAGTATACTTCTTCTTCATAGAGGACATGTCTTAGGAATGCTACATGTCTTCTTGACTCAGTGCACTGTTTATCATAGCTTAATCAGATTGATAAGTGTTACCACATTTAATGTTATTTTTGCTGCACATTCATGCATAGTTTGTAATACAGTTCTTGTAACAAGGTTGAGGTTTCCACGTTGTTTCAGAGTCTTTGAATGTTATGATGATGATGAAATAAAAGCAGGATCAATGACCCAAAACAGTAAAAAGTCAACTCTCTTATTCAACAGATAGCAATACCAAAAAATGAAAACAAATCTTGGCCTAGGCTTTCCTAGGATAGTGAATGTTCAAGTGACTACCTTGCTATGTACATCATGAAGTTGTTTGCTTTTGCAACATCATTCACTATCCTTTCACTCTCTTCACCCTTCACCCTTTCTTTTTCATGGCATTAGATCTAAAAGGCAAAAAGCACAAAAAGTTAACTTCCTCAAATGCATAGATACTCCCCAGGTGAGACATGAAGCAGCATAGTAAAAACTGGTTGCCCTACCAACATGGAGAAATGAATGACCACTGACAATCTGCTGGTTCCTGTGAATATTGTAAGACACATGTTGACACTATATTAGTGAAAATCTGAGAGTTATATGTGCTCTTTGATCCTCTCAAAGATATCACTTTCTGAGTCTCTCTTCTCTGTATGTGTGTCTTTAAAACAGTCCACTGGATATCACCCTTTTCAGAGAATTAAAAGTCATCTAGGCAGAAATGAAGAGATGAAGCACCATGATCTGGGACACAGAGTAGGACACTGTTTCTGTTTGCGTGTACTTATGACAGGTGGTGTGCAGGACAGGCGAATAGAAGCCAGGATGCAGGCAAGGTGGTAGGAAGGTGCTTAATCCATGAAACAAACAAAAAAAGCTGG
>NW_020916072.1:0-530 GCF_003984885.1 Neopelma chrysocephalum | reverse complement strand
GGGTTCCAAGGCCCTGCGCTCTGACCCTCGGGAACCCCCGAACCCCCGCGCTAAACCCTCCCGAGCCCTCCAGCCTTTCCACCCACAGCCGCGCTCCCCGCAGCCCCCGAGGGGATCCCCAGAGCTCCGCTCTCCCGCACCCCCCGCCAGCTCACACAAAGGGACGCCCCGCCGCCATCACCGATTCCCAGCAGCCAACAGGGCAATCTGCGCGCGCACCTCATTTCGAGAACACCGCCGCAGCCAATCAGCGCGCGGCCACTTTAACTCCTACAATGCACCGCGCGGGGCCAAGGCGGGGCGGAAGGCGGGCGGGGGCCTTGTCCGCGCGCTGATTGGCTGCGGGCCGGGTCAGTACAGGCGGTGCGCGCGCAGAGCGGGTGCCATGTTGGCTGTCGGGAATCCGTGCTGGCGGCGGGGTCTGCATTGAGCTGTGTGAGCTGGCGGGGGGGCGGCGAGAGCGGGGTCTGGGGATCCCCTCGGGGGCTGCGGGGAGCGCGGCTGTGGGTTGGAGGGCTCGGGAGGGTTTA
>NW_020916071.1:0-981 GCF_003984885.1 Neopelma chrysocephalum | reverse complement strand
GAGAAGAGAAGAGAAGAGAAGAGAAGAGAAGAGAAGAGAAGAGAAGAGAAGAAAGCCCAGTAGTACTTTGCTCAATGTCACACTACTAGTTAGCAGTGAGGAAAAAGCAAAGTTCTCTCTGCCTTCTGAAGCACAGGGATTGTATTTGAAAAGCCACTCACTCCTGAAGAGTGCTCACCCAGCATAAGCTAAAGTCACTCCTTCAGAAAGGACTCTATGTTGTCTGATTTTGAGATGGTCTCTGAATGCAGTAAACAGCTTTTTAGTTCTGTCTTGAACATCCATTTGTGAGACCATTTGACTCTTGCAATGAAGGGTTAGGACTTGCAGCACCAGGTCCTGCACTTGATTCACAACAACCCCATAAAGCATTACAGGCATGGGGCAGAGGGACTGGAAAGCTGGATCCGGGGATGCTTGTCAACAGCTGGCTGAACATGAATGAGCCAGCAGTGTGCCCAGGTGGGCAAGAAGGCCAGTGGCATCCTGGCCTGTATCAGCAATAATGTGGCCAGCAAGACTGAGGCAGTGATTGTCTCTCTGTATTCAGCATTGGTGAGGCTGCACCTTGAATCCTGTGTTTGGTT
This sequence comes from Neopelma chrysocephalum, assembly GCF_003984885.1. Lineage (NCBI taxonomy): Eukaryota > Metazoa > Chordata > Aves > Passeriformes > Pipridae > Neopelma > Neopelma chrysocephalum. Next base: position 394 of record NW_020916071.1, on the reverse strand, counting down.
TTGGGCCCTTCACTACAAGAAGGACATTGAGGTGCTAGAGAGAGTCCAGAGAAAGACAAGAGAGCTGGTGAAGGGTCTGGAGCACAAGTCTAATGAGGAGCATCTAAGGGACCCACAGTTATTTGGCCTGGAGAAAAGGAGGCTCACTGGAGACCTTATTGCTCTTTACAACTACCTGAAAGGAGACTGTAGCCAGGTGGGGCTTGGTCTCTTCTACCAAGTAACAAGGAATAGGATGAGAGGAAATGGCCTAAAACTGTGCCAGGGACAGTGTAGATTGGGTATTAGGAAAATTTCTTCACTGAAAGGGTTATCAAGCATTGGCACAGGCTGTCCAGGGAAGTGGTGGAAACACCATCCTTGAAGGTATTTAAAAGACATGTAGTTGTGGCAC
>NW_020916070.1:0-619 GCF_003984885.1 Neopelma chrysocephalum | reverse complement strand
ACAATTTTGGGGGCCTGGGATTACCTAAACCTCTCTTCCAGGATTTTTTGGGGCTGGGAGAGCTGAAAGCCCCCTGTTCATGGGGTTTTGGGGGCTGACATTTGTGCCAACCCCCTTTTCCCAGGATGTTGTGGTTCTGGGAGTGCCCAAACCCCCCTGTTCCCATGAATTTTACGATCTGGAAGTGTCCTAAGCTCTCTATTCCAATATTTTGAGATCTGGGAGTGCCCCAAAAACTATGTTCCTGTGACTTTTAAGGTCTAGGAGAGCCCATACCCCCATGTTCCCAAGATTTTTTTATCTCAATGCTCCCAACCCCCCTGTTCCCACAATTTTGGGGGCCTCTGAGTGCCTTAACCCCCCTGTTCTGACAATTTTTGGGGTCTGTGAGTACTTAAACCTCTCTTATCCATGATTTTTTGGGTCTGGGAGTGTCTAAACCCCCCCATTCTCAGGATTTTTTAATGTCTGGGAGTGCCCAAACCCCCTTGTTCCCAGGATTTTGATGGAGTTTGGGTGTGTCCAAGTCCCTCTTTTTCAATATTGTGGGGTCTAAGAGTTCTCCAACCCCCGTCCCTAGGATTTTAGGGTGTAGGAGAGTTCATACCCCCCGTATTCC
>NW_020916069.1:0-422 GCF_003984885.1 Neopelma chrysocephalum | reverse complement strand
CCCTGGAATTCCTAGGGCTGGAAAGGCCCTTTTTTAGGCATTTGGGCTCAAGCAGGAGGTGAAATTCCCACTCCATGATTCCCAGAGCAGGAGCTCTGAGCATTCAGGATCAGCAGCTCCTAAAAATCCCATTCCCTGCTCTGCAATGGGATCTTCCATTGAACAAACATTCCCTACTTCCAGCACTGCTTTAAATCTCATCCCAAGCTTTTTCCACAGGGAATTGTGGTCCATTTGGTCACTCTGGGTGATGGAAATGCAGCTTCCTACCCCTTTTCCCAGTGGAATTCATCCTCACACCCCCAAAACTGAGTCAAAGTCCCACCACTCAAAAACCAGGATCATGGGATGAACCAGGTCAGAAAATTAAGTGGGTTTGATGCCCAGATGGTTTCCAGATCCTCCCTGGAATTCCTAGGGCT
>NW_020916068.1:0-902 GCF_003984885.1 Neopelma chrysocephalum | reverse complement strand
GAAGAGCCAGAAGTGCAGGAGCTGCAGCTCCCGCCTGTCTGTGAATGGCAGGAGGAGGAACTGGGTGAGGGAGCTGCTGTTGGACATTTGCTGTTCCTTAGGACAGCATCTGTTTAGAAAAGGAAAGCACAGGGAACAATTAAGACAGGCCCTTCTCAGCAAAGCCAGTGCAGTTTTCAGGAAAATCCCCCCCAAGTCAAGGCATTTCTTTTCTCTGGTTTGTGCTCTCTGAGGGTGCTGTGAGGAGCAGGAGCTCTGGCCATGTGCTGCCAAGGACTCAGCTTTGCTCTGCTGCAGTGCAGACATGGAGGTGGTTTGGGACAGCTCTCATGATCACAGGGGATGTCACATGGATCCCAGCTTTGATGGAAAAGTTCAATTCCTGTACTGGTGTCTCAGAGCAATTTGGGCTGCAGGAGAGAGGCACAGTGTATCCTTAAAATAATTTTGACTGGGTTTTTTGGTTACACTAATAACACCTGGGGTGTGTTTTTTTAGGGTCAAATTTTTCTGACTAGAAATCTGAAGAATGTTGAGCCAGGACAGGCAGAAGGGCTGAGCTCTTCATTGCTTGTTGCAGAGCCAGGAGAGCTGCAGTGCCTCTCAGCCTGTTTCCCATCTGCCCTGCACTTTCACTTTGGCTGCCTTGAAGATGACTTCACACACAGATTCATCTTTATAAACCCCACTAAGATCTGTGCTGAGAGCAGGGCAGTGCTGCTTGAAAGGGCAGCTCTGTGAAGTGTCCCCTGTGCCAGCCCAGAGGTGCAGCTGTGCTGGACAGAGCAGGACAGGAGCCCTCCCACAGAGAAGCCAAGGGCTGGGACAGGAGAGTGCCCACCTCCAAGGGAAGGTTCAGCACTGCCCAGGATCCTGTGCTCATTTCTGATCCTGCCTGAAAT
>NW_020916067.1:0-2219 GCF_003984885.1 Neopelma chrysocephalum | reverse complement strand
TGGGGGTAAGGGGACATTCCAGGGGGTTAATGGGGCCGGAGGGGGGGCAGAGGAGGGGCAGCACCATGAGCAGGTGAGTTCTGAAACCCCTCTGGTGTCCCCAGTTCCCCCCTTGACACTCCAAGACCCCCTGATGTCTCCAATGTCCCCAGGGCCTTCTCATGGCCCCAGTTCCCCCCTTCACACCTCCAATTCCATTGTCCCCAAAACCCTCCGCACTGTCCCCAAACCCCATCCCTCATGTCCCCAATCTTCCATCTCGCCCCAGGAGCCCCGCTGGACCCCCTCACCACAAAATCGCCCCCCCCCATACACTCACAGAAAGGCCAAGGGCATCTGGGGACACGTTGGGGACAGTTGGGGGGCTTTGTGGGGCACTGGAGGAATACTGAGGGATACTAGGACACACTGGGGGGAACCAGGGGGCACTGGGAGGGACGGGGGGTTACTGAGGGATGCTGGGAGGGCACTGGGAGGGCCTGGAGGTGAACTGGAGCACACTGGGGGACACTGGCAGAGAACTGGGGAGTGACTAGGGGATTATCAGGACACACGGGGGACACTGGGAGGTTACTGGGCCATACTGGGGGTTACTGGGTGCTCACTGCAGGATCACTGGGCCATACTGGGGGACAGTGGGAGGTCACTGGGACGCACTGGGTGGTTACTCAGGGGGTAACTGGGCCATACTGAGGGTCACTGGAAGGTCATTGGGATATACTGGGGGCACTGGGACCCCCTTACACAGATGTGGTACATCTCCCCCCCGGATTTTGGGGGGCTTCCATAGGACCCCTCCCCTTGGGGCTGGGGGACCCTCTGCACTCCACTGCTAGGCTTTAGAGCACACCCAAAAATCCCCTCAAAACCCCTGAAATCCCCCCCTCGACCCATCGAAACACCCTCGAGGTTCCCTCAAATATCATCAGAGACCTCATCCCTCCCCCGGACCCCCTAAACCCTCTCAGTGACCCGCAAAACCCACCTGGGACCCCCCAAGCCCCTTCAGGGACTCCCCAGTCTCCCTCACGGACCCTCTAAACCGTCTGGGACCCCGTAAACCCCCTGAAGACCCCAAAACTGTCTAAAAGGTCCCGAAAAGCCCCCCAGGACCCCCAAACCTCCTCAGAGACTCCCAAAGCCCACCTGGGACACCCCAAATTTCTTCAGAAACAAAACCACCCTCAGAGACCCCCAAATCCCTTCAGAAACCTTTAAGTTCCCCCCTGAGCCCCCTCAGGACACCGAACCCCCTCAGGGAACCCTCAAAACGTCCCCGGGAACCCCCGAACTCCTCCGCTAAACCCTCCCGAGCCCTCCAACCCACAGCCGCGCTCCCCGCAGCCCCCGAGGGGATCCCCAGAGCCCCGCTCTCGCCGCCCTCCCCGCCAGCTCACACAGCTCAATGCAGACCCCGCCGCCATCACCGATTCCCGGCAACCAACATGGCGCTCGCTCTGCGCGCGCACCACCTTTACTGACCCGCCCCGCAGCCAATCAGCGCGCGGACACGGCCCCCGCCCGCCCTCAGCCACGCCCCCGCCCCGCGCTGGGGGTCTCTACAGGCGGAGGGCGGGCAGAGCCAGCGCCATGTTGGCCGTGGGAAAGTGGCAGTGGAGGGGGTGGAGGTCGCTGCGCTGAACTGTGGGAGCTGGCGGGGGCTTCGGTAAGAGCGGAGCTCTGAGGGTCCCCTCGGGGTTTGCGGGGAGCGCTGCTGTGGGTGCAAGAGCTGGAGGTCTTGTGAAGGCTTAGCGGAGGAGTTCGGGGGTTCCCGGGGACGTTTTGAGGGGTCCGTGAAGGGAGTCAGGGGGAAGGTTGAAGGTCCCTGAAGGAGTTTGGGGGTCTCCGAGGGACTTTTGGTTTCTGAGGAGATTTGGGGGGTCCCAGGTGGGCTTTGGGGGTCTTTGAGGAGGTTTGGGGGTCCTGGGAGGCTTTGCGGGGACCTTTTAGGCAGTTTTGGGGTCTCTAGGGGTTTTAAGGGGTCTCAGGCGGTTTTGAGGGTCCTTGAGTGAGACTGGGGAGGCCTTGAATGGGCTTGGGGGGTCCCAGGGGGGTTTTGCGGATCACTGAGAGGGTTTGGGGGGTGCGGGGGAGGGATAAGGTCTCTGTGAGAATTTGAGGGGACCTTGAGGAGGTTTCGACAGGTCGAGGGGGGGATTTCAGGGGTTTTGAGGGGATTTTGGGGCGTCCCCTAAAGCCCAGCAGTGGGTTCAGGGGGT
>NW_020916066.1:0-454 GCF_003984885.1 Neopelma chrysocephalum | reverse complement strand
TTCTCAGGGATCCCCACAGCTCCAGGCTCTGCCCATCCGCTCTGCTGGAAGCGTTGAGGCTCCAGCAGAACCCCCCAAGGCCAAGGGCCTTTTGGGCACTTCCCCACTGCACCTTTGGGCAAGTGTTGTGGAGCACAAGGGCCCTTTTTCCCCTCTTCCCAGATGCCCTGTGGACACCGGGCACCAAAAAAAACTCCTGAGCCTCTGTGTATGCTAAGAGGAATTTCATATTCTCTTGCTGGGGTAACAGGATAAGAAGGGTTTTTCCTGCAGGCTCAGGGGGTCCCATCAGACAGGGTTCCCAGGATCAGTTCTCCGTTGACCTCCGGCAGCTGCCCCACAGAGGAGCCTCCCTATTCCGCACATTCTGGACCTCATCCTCAAGATGCTGGAACCTGGAGAAGACTGAGGTCTCTGAACAGCTCCTAGGATTTTCTGGGTTTGAATTGCCAGG
>NW_020916065.1:0-1318 GCF_003984885.1 Neopelma chrysocephalum | reverse complement strand
GCAGTTGTCATAGTATTTGGTTTGTTTTATGTTGCTTTGATAATTTCGTGTTTTCTCTTTTTGTGTGGAAGCAAAATCGAGCTTCTGAAGTGCCTGTTCGTTCTGAACCAGCCCCAGAGACATCTTGTTAAGGTTTTTATGGGGAGGGGATCTGGGAGGTTGACTGTGAATACACCACATAGCCTGAAACCCAGAATTAGAATCTGTCCATTTTGTAATTGTTCGTTGTATGTGCGTGCTTTATGTAATAATTGTTTGAAATATATTCTTAGACCCCAGTCTACCCAAGAAATACGAGTAGATTGGACTTTGAATTTATATTGTATTAGATGTGGAGCTAATCAGACTTTGGAGGAAACTCGGTGTGCCAGATATTACTGTCGATGAACTCATAGCCACGTGTTTCTTTTGAGACGTTTAGATTCATCATAGAAGGTGCATTTTTAGATTTCAGTATCTTTTAACGCCCTTAGGTTTGTTAGAGAGTGCGCATTTTGTGGCCAACAGCGGCATCTTGTGGATTTGTGTGGCTGTACAGGTTTATTGTGAGAGCCAGGTACATTTGTGGTCTAAGGGGGACATCTCGTGGATTTTTTTATTAGTGCAGGTTGATCATAAAATGAGCGAATTTAGGTTTCTCATCAAGAAGTACTACTTGAATTGAATAGTATTATAATAGTTGTGATTATTAATATATTACAGATTTATTCTTTATCTTCAAAATAGGGGTCAAAAGGAGTAAAGAAATAAATGCCACGACTCCCATGGGGTGTATATTAAAATATTGGAAAGATTTTGGAGGTATTCCTGGAGGGAGCTGTTATATCACAGCCTTCCTGTGGCATCACATCCTCCTCTGTGACATCACATCCTCCCCTATGACGCCTAATCCGTCATAAACCATCACATCTCTTCTATGACATCACATCCTCCTCTGATGTCACAGCCTTCCTGTGACATCACATCCTCCTCTATCATGTCACATACATCATATGACATCACATCCACCATATGACATCATATCTTCCCCTGACATCACATCCTCCTCTGTGACATCAAATCCCCAGTTGTGACATCACATCCTCCCTGTGACATCACATCCTCCTCTATGATGTCGCATCCATCATATGACGTCACATATGTCTCTCTTCCTAAAAAGAGAGACAGGTTTTGCCAATAGAATCTGGCCTAACTCAGTCCTGCCTTTTCCTCCTCAGCAGAATCCACACCCTGAGGCAGCCCCAGAGCTGGAGGCAGCACTGCAGGTGGGATCTCAGCTGAGCAGAGCAGAGGGGCAGAACCCCCCTCCCCTGCTGCC
>NW_020916064.1:0-805 GCF_003984885.1 Neopelma chrysocephalum | reverse complement strand
ACTGCAGGTGGGGTCTCAGGAGAGCAGAGGAGAGGGGGACAAATGTCTTGTGCAGTGTCCATCCTGCTCCCTTCTCTGGTGGGTTTCCAGCTCTGTCCCTCAAGGCAACTCCCCCTACTGCTCTGCTAAAAAGGAGAAGGAGGTGGGCAGAGCCTCCAGCTGGTTTGCTTTGCTGCCCATGCTGGCAGAGAGCTCTTAGGGATGAGTCCTTGCCCTGGCCGTCTGGAGGGAACAGCTGGAGAGGAGCCCATGGACAAGAAAATCAGAGGTTCTCAGTGAGACCTGATGGGCTTTGCCTTGTTTCCCTTTTGCTCCATTGTCGTGGGGTACCTGTCGTGAGGTCTTGGTCCGAGGGGAAAAGAAGGACACACAAGACACACAAGACACACAAGGATAGTGAGACGAGATGTCTGCCTGCTCAGTGCAGCAGGCAGCCTTTATAGAGTTTGCCAACTTCACACACAACACAAACATATTCCCACAACAACACCCAGGAATCCAAGCACCTGCACATTATCAAACCGTCTTAACCTTGTACTCCCTGCAACCCCAGGCCGTGTCCATGGAAACCATCTAACCAGCTCCACTGCTCCCATGGAACACAGCCTAACTTTTGCACTACCTCAAACTTTAATTGTGGGGCTTCCCCCCACACTCCATGCCCAGATACAGGTCTTAGTTCCTTCCTCTCCTCATTAGCTGTCCCTGAGAGTGTGCTGCTGACTTGTCCCTCACCTCCTTAGCAAGGCTGTGGGACTAGGGTGGCCCAGGTTGCCCACAGGTGGTGTGGAGTCTCCATTGCTGG
>NW_020916063.1:0-665 GCF_003984885.1 Neopelma chrysocephalum | reverse complement strand
ATGTTGCGTTTGTGTCTCCAGAGGGAAAAGAGAAGGAGAAGGGCAGAAAAGATGACTGCTGTGAATGAAATGGCATGTCCAAAGCCAATGATAAAAGAATGGGCGAAAAAATGTTCTGTGCTGATACTTGCTTTTGAAATCCTTCCTTGACTGGTGAAATTGAGGTTTTTACAGAAAGCTTTATCAATGATATCATAGACAATGGTTCCAATAACCAGGGAGAAAAGCACTGATCCCAACAAGAGCCAGGGCACCATCCTGTCAATTTTTACTTTCAGGTAGATGAAGAAGCTGTTCCTGAAATTGGCAATTTTTATGCAATAAAAGACACAAAGACAGGCTGAAACCCAAAAGTTGGAACAGTTTAGAAAGCTCTGAGCACTCTCAACTAGTTGAAATAGGGGGTGAACATGAAGATAATTGGGGTAAATTAGTGAGAGAAAGAAAAATACCCATGTGATGCACAAAAACCAAAACCTGGAGCATCCCAAAGTCAGCAAGATCTTCTCATTAGAGTTCAAGGTTTTCTTTCTGACCCAGGCCACGCAAATCACAGAAACAATGAAAGCATTTATCCACAGGCCAGCAAACACCTCAAGGGTGACGATGGCCACAGCTGTGGCAGCATATGAAGTGACATTGGATTGCTCTGGAGAGTGACAAGC
>NW_020916062.1:0-460 GCF_003984885.1 Neopelma chrysocephalum | reverse complement strand
CCCCCCCAAACTGCAAAAAGTTGAGATTCAGCTAAAAAATATTCCAAAATATGAAGATTAGCCTTAAACATCACTCCCAGAAGTTCTTCTCTCTTGTCTCCCCTCTCAAGGGTTTGGAGGGTCTCCCTTGTCTGGGATGCTGGGAGTGTTGGGAACCTCAAGGGTCCCTTCTCCTCTGACTCTTGCCTTTGGGGTTCCAGGTTCCCAGACATTCCCCCTCTCCAGGTTCTCCACTTTGTTGTCCCGGGGATCCCAGGGGTCTCCACCGTCCAGGCTTCCCCTTCTCTGTGACCCCCATTTCAGGCTCCTGGGGGTCCTGGGGCTCCTCCCTCTCTATGCTCCTCCCTCCAGGCTGCCGGGGGTCCCCCAGCTCCAGCATCGCCCCGCTCCGCCCTCCACACTCGGCAGCTCCCGGGCTCCACACCCACCCCCAGCACTCCCTGGGGGGGCCCCAAAACCG
>NW_020916061.1:0-313 GCF_003984885.1 Neopelma chrysocephalum | reverse complement strand
GTTTGGGGTCTGCCATCCAATAACACCCGTTTTTGGGTCCCCACCCCTCTTTGGGGTCCTCCCACCCCCATTTCGGGGTCATTCACCCCACCTTCACCTGTTGGGCCCTCCCCCACTTTTGGGGTCCCGCAGCCCTCCGTATTCAGCCCCCTTCCCCCCTGAGTCCTGGGGTGCCCTGGGGGTGTGTCAGGTGCTCACCCCGGGGTCAGGGGGGGTCCCCCGAATTTGCGCCGCTTGGGCTCGGGGGGGTCGGGGCCCCCCTGCTTCTCCCGGCGCTCGGCAGCACGGTCCCGGTACTTCATCTGGGGGGGGG
>NW_020916060.1:0-1205 GCF_003984885.1 Neopelma chrysocephalum | reverse complement strand
TTGGGGTAAGCTCCTCCCCCTTCATCCCTAAGCCACACCTCCTTTGCGGTGACCACGCCCCTTTGTAACAAACCCCGCCCCCTTTGGGACAAGCCACACCCCTTTTAGCTCCACCCACTTCGGGTAAGTCCTGCCCTGTTTGTGATAAGCCCCACCCCTTGCATAAGCCCCACCCCTTGGAGTAAGCTCCGCCTCTTTTAGGGTAAGGCCTGCCCTATTCTCAAGCCCCACCCCCTTTCATAAATATCAAGCCACACCCCCTAGACCACACCCAACTTAGCCAAAGCTCTACCTCTTTCCCCCGCCACGCCCCTTTTCTGCCAAGCCACACCCCCAATGGTATACTGATAAACCCCGCCCCCTTTTGACGAGCCACGCCCCTTTTCTCTCCCGTCCAATAGGCTCTGGACTGCTGGGAACCGCCCGAACGGCGCGACCAATGCCTGCGCGCCCTGGCCGAGCTCCGCCCCCTGGGGGGAGGGGACAGCGAGGAGGCGGGGCCTGAGGTGAGGGGCGGGGCCTTGCAGAAATGGGTGGGGCCTGTGGGGAAGAGGGAGGGGTCTGAGTGAAAGGGGAGGGGCTTAAGATAAAGGGGGGGCTTGAGGGGAAGAGGGTGGGGTTTATGGTGAAGGGGTGGGGCTTAAAGGAAAGAGGTGGGGCTTGAACGAAGGGGCGTGGCTTCTGCACCGTTTTTTATTGATTTTCCTGGTTTTTTGCTCTTTTTTCTCTCCATTTTCTCTTTTTTCCCTTTTTTCTGCTCCCCCCCTTTTGTCCCACGTTTTGTTTTATCTGTTTTTACGTTTTTCTCATATTTTTTCTCTTTTTCTTCATTTTTTCCCTTTTTTTCTGCTTTTTCTCGTTTCCCCTTTTCCCTTTTGTTTTTTCACTGTTTTTTCCTCATTTTTTCCCTTCTTGTTCAATTTTCACTCCTTCCCCCCCATTTTCCTGTTTCTCCGTGGTTCTTTCATCTTTTTTCCCCATTTATTTCCTTTTCTCTCCCCATAATTTTTTTCTCTGTATTTTTGTTTGTTTTTTCTCTTCTTCTTTTTTCCTTTCCATTATTTTTTCTCTGCTTTTTTCATTTTTTCCATTTTTTTTCACATTTTTCTCCATTTTCCTTCATTCATATCTCTTTTTTCTCCTGTTTTTTCCCTATTCTTCCTTATTTTTCTTTGATTTTCCCCTCAATTTTCCTTTATTTTTTC
>NW_020916059.1:0-784 GCF_003984885.1 Neopelma chrysocephalum | reverse complement strand
GGGGGGGACCCGCGGGACCCCCAAAGGTGGCGACGATGACGGTGACGATGGCAGCCTGCAGGGGGCGCTGCTGCGCTGGGCGGCGCACGCGGAGCGGATGGGCGGGGCCGTGCAGGTGGGTGGGGCCTGTGCCGGTGGTGGGTGGGGCTTGTGCCAGTGGTGGGTGGGGCCCTGTGGATGGGAGGAGCCTGTTTGTGGTGGTGGGTGGGGCCTGTATGGGTGGGGCCTTATGGGTGGGTGGGGCCTGTGTGGGTGGTGGGTGGTGCCATATGGATGGGTGGGGCCTGTGGGAGAAGTGGGAGGAGCCTGGAGGGGCAGGGCCGTGTGAGTGGGTGGAGCCTGAGGATCCAAGTGGGCAGGAGTGGCTGAGGGGCAGGGGGGGCGGAGCCAGGTGCCTGTGGGCGGGATCATGCAATACTAGGCGGGGCTTGGTGCTCCAGGGGGTGGGGCTAAACGTGACAGGGGCGTGGTCTCACAGAGGGTGTGGTCTCACCGAGGGCGTGGCTAACACCCCCTTTCCCCCCCTCCCCAGGAGGTGCCCGGGGGTCAGGCCCTGGTGACGAGGAGGCCGCTGGGCGTGGTGGGCGTGGCCTGGTCCTGGCCCCGCCCCGTGTTGCTGGAGCTCCTCCTCCCCGCGCTGGCACTCGGCAACGGCGTCGTGGTGGTGGCTCCGCCCGGCGCTGCCGGGGCCGCTCGGCGCCTGCGCCAGGTGGGGACCCCCGGATGGACCCCCCCGAGACCCCCCCGGGCATCCCGGGAACACCCAGAACCTGCCCCTGTTCCT
>NW_020916058.1:0-980 GCF_003984885.1 Neopelma chrysocephalum | reverse complement strand
GATGAGGATGAAGATGAAGATGAGAATGAGGATGAAGATGAAGCACAAGATGAAGATGAGGATGAAGATGAGGATGAGGATGATGATGAGGATGAAGATGAGAAAGTGGATAAGGATGAAGATGAGGATGAGGATGAGGAGGTGGATGAGGATGAAGATGAAGATGAGGATGAGGATGAGGAGGTGGATGAGGATGAAGCACAAGATGAAGATGAGGACGAAGATGAAAATGAAGATGATGAGGAAGATGAGGGTGAAGATGAAGAAGAAAGAATGAAGAGGAGGATGAAGATGAAGAGGAAAACAACGATGAAGAGGAAGATGAAGATGAATATGAAAATAACGATGAAGATGAGGATGAAGATGAGGATGAAGAGGAGGATGAAGAAGAAGATGAAGATGAGGATAAGGATGAACATGAAGATGAGGAGGAAGAGAATGAAGGAGGATAAACATGAGGATGAAGATGAGGATGAAGCACAAGATGAAGATGAGGATGAAGAGCAGGATGAAGATGAGGATGCTGAGGAAGCTGCTGGTGAGGCCGAAGGCTGACCTGAATCGCTCCTGTCCGGCCGTGTCCCAGATCTGGAGCTTCACCGTCTTCCCGCCCACTGTGACCACCTTGGAGCCAAATTCCACCCCGATCGTGTGGTTCGAGTCCTGCTTGACTGGGGACACCCAAAACTGACCCAAAACTGGCCAAAATCACCCCAAAAACTGACCCCAAATACCCCAAAAACTGACCCCGAAACTGACCCCAAAACTGACCCCAAACTGACCAAAACTGACCCAAAAACTGACCAAAACTGACCCAAAAACTGACCCCAAACACCCCAAAAACTGACCCAAAAACTGACCCAAAACTGACCCAAATCACCCCAAAAACTGAACCAAAACTTATCCAAAAGAGACCCAAAAACTGACCCAAAACTGACCCAAAAACTGACCCCAAAAGTGACCCAAATCACCCCAAAAAC
>NW_020916057.1:0-1134 GCF_003984885.1 Neopelma chrysocephalum | reverse complement strand
GTACCCCCCGACATTGACTGGGGAGACGGGGCATGTCAGGGAGGCCCCGAGGTTTGGGGGCCCCCGGGGGGTTTAGGAACGGGGAGGGGTTTGGTGGGGAGCAAGGTGGGGTTTGGGGGTGGATCCCCACCCTGGAGGGGACATTTGGGGGTGCAGGGAGGCCCTCGGGGGTAGCCCCAGGGTCCCCAGGGGGCCTGGGGGTGGTCAATGGGGGTATTTGGGGTTTCAGGGGGTGGGTTTGGGGTGTTTTGGGGCACTCACAGTCCTTGAGGTTGAAGTCGTTGGGAGCTCGGGCCGACCAGAGCCGCAGAGTGTTGACGGTGTTGTTGCGGTACCCGGGCACGGGGGTGTCATAGGGCACAGCCAGCACCACCTGTGGGACACACCCGTGTGCCAGGGCCCCAAAAAACCACACACGGCCCTCCCGAAACACAGACAGACCCCTCAAACACACACAGACCCCTCAAACACACACAGGCCCCCAAACACACGCAGCCCCCCCGAGTACCCCTCAGGGTACCCCTCTGAGCTGCAGCACAGCCCCCTCCCGCCCCCCTGCCCGGCCTGTGCTCCCCACCCCCTCACACACCTGTACTACACCTGTGCACACCTGTGATACCCCTGCATCACACCTGTATTACACCTATGCACACCTGTGATACCCCTGCATCACACCTGTATTACAGCTGTGCACACCTGTGATACCCCTGCATCACACCTGTATCACACCTGTGCACACTTGTGATACCCCATCACACCTGTACCACACCGGTGCACACCTGTGATATCCCTGCATCACACCTGTATTACACCTATGCACACCTGTGATATTCCTGCATCACACCTGTATTACACCTGTGCACACCTGTATCGCTCTTGTATCACACCTCTGCACACCTGTGCCCCTCACCTGCCTGTGCAGCCTCCTGGCCCCGCCTGGGCCATGCTCCCCTCCATTCACACACCTGTATCACACCTTTAGCACACCTGTACCTCCACTGTGCACACCTGTACCTCCCCTGTGCACACCTGTACCACACCTGTGCCCCTCACCTGCGTGTCCAGCCACCTGGCCCCGCCCGGGCCGTGCTCCACCCTCCCGTAGAACTTCACTGGGATCGTGTACTCGGGACG
>NW_020916056.1:0-683 GCF_003984885.1 Neopelma chrysocephalum | reverse complement strand
GGGGGGGAGTCACGCGGGGGGAGCGGGAAATCACGCCCTGAATCGAGGCTTTGATTCCCCCCCTCGGCTGCCACTGGCACCGGGTGGTGCCTGGTCCCGGCGGGGCGAGGGGGGCCCGGGGTGCCCCCGGGAGTCCCCGAGGGTGGACACAGCCCCACCGCTCCCCGGCAGCTTCCCAGCGCATCCCAGTCCGCAGCAGGGCCACACCAGTTTGCACCAGTGGCAGCTGCGATCCCAGCAGGAACTGAGGTGCAGAATCGCCCGGTCTGGGTTGTCCCCAGCGCGGGGGAGACGCGGCCCCGCTGCCACCGGCGGCCGCCGCGCTGAAATTGGGCTGAAAACCCAATAATCCTGTTAGTGGGGAGAAGGCTGATTTTTTCCCTTAATCCAGTTTGCTCCCATATGTCCCGGCCCTCCGTGTCCTAATCCGCTTTGGCTGCAGATGGGCAGCACCGGGCACAGGGGAACCCCCGAGGGGGGCCAGGGCCAGGATATCCCCTGGGGGGGGGACACGAGGGACAATGTCCCACGCAGGCACCGCGTCCGGTGCAAGGGACAGGGCCAGGAGCTGGTTTGGGGTCCCAAAAACTGGATTTTATGACTGGGCATTTTATAACCGCGGGATGAAGCGACGGTTCCTCATCGTGGGGGGGAGCAGCAGGAACAGGCACGACGGCTCATCC
>NW_020916055.1:0-2059 GCF_003984885.1 Neopelma chrysocephalum | reverse complement strand
CAACCTGGGGAACGACCACAAATGTGGATGGTTAGATTAATGGAGCATGGGGCTGACTCTATGATAGTAGACGATGTTGATGCCACAAAGTTTTTAGGGTTAACCAATGATGTATATGTTCAAAATGCCCTTTGGCGTTTAAGGCGAACACCAGGAGTTGATAGAACTTTGGTTTCAGTTATTGCTGAAGGCCTTAGTGACCGTTTTACTAATGATGGATCATGGCAGGATGGGAGTTCATCTTGGGTATCTCTCTATCAAGCAATTAAAATATTAAAGGGGGAAGGGATGAAAGTAACTATTGAATTGCAGAGCCCTGAACTTTACATGCAACAGCCTTTAATTCCAGTAATGCGAAACAAACTATTAGAAGGCTGTCCTATACCCTGGAAACCATACATTATTCCACTGTTAGTGTCTCACGCAGGGGCACCCATAGAAGAGATCATAGAGAGGTTGCAACAACTTGGTGACCTTCCAGGCCTCCCACCCACAGAACATAACCTTAACTTGATAGAATTACACTTTTGTAATGAAGAGGGGCAATACGACACCTCAAGTAGATATTAAGTTGTTAGTATTGGGAAGGGGGGGGGTTGTTTGTGTTTTGTCTTCCACAGGACCCTGCTGGCTTCCAGCATGTTTGATGAAACCTTATCATGAGCAACAAGAATTCTGGACAGAGATCAATGAATGCTGAGCAGCACAAGACCAGCCTGAATATCACATGGAAGAAAAACATATCCTAAATATAATTCATTGTGTCTACTAACTTTTACTAACTGGTGTAATGACTCAGTTATCGTGTACCTGTCTCTCGTGTGTCTTGTCCACACCTGTTGTTGTGATTCGTGTAACGAATAATGCCTTTCAGGTGATCCTTATTTGTCATTTGTGCTTCTCAGTGAACCTGGCCAGGGGCTGGGAGGATACAGCTACCACAGCCATAACTCCTCCTGCATTAGCCTATTCAGTGCAGGTCATGTATCTTGGATAACAAAATGGATTGATTATTCTTTTCCGCATAGCAGGTCTCATGTCCCAATGGATCCCTGGATCTACTGTTCCAGAGATAAGAAGGTCTATATTTCTTAGATGAGTTGCACCAACAATCTGTATGCTTTGTTTTGTATTACTGGTAAGCAACAATCAGAATTGGAACATTATTCCTGAACTGTGTGCTGCCAAGTTATTCTTGCAGCAGTGTTAAAGGTAAAGGCTAGAGCTAAGCCCTGGCTTCAAGAAGTGAAAGACATATATGATGCCGTGTGCAGAGTGTCTGCAATTGTGCTTGGTTTTGTCTCCTGGGATGGGGCAGACGTGGCACTAAGGGGGGAAAGAAGACAATGGAAAACTATAGAACTTGTAACATCCTGAGACCTAATGGTCATCACTGTATAGAACGATCCATTTCTGTGCTATTCATGTCACACCAGTGATGTTTGGAAAGATCAAGCAGAATGGTGTGGTTTGGGAATTCTAAATCAGACACTAATTGTTTTGCAGTGCTCATATTTGTATGTGTTTTGTCCCAGTAGTGTTACAGCAGGTGGCAAGAATTATTTGGAATCAACAAATGACAGAAACCTTTAGCTTACGAGTCTACCCAAGATTATATGTGATTGTGAAATAACCATGTGTGAGGTGCTGGGCCTCACAGAAGAAAAGTCTTATGCTGAAAAACTGGTTGGCAAGACTGCAAATGAAGGACTGATGTTTGTGGACCTCCCTATGGGCTCTGACTCGCATCATGCTTACAACTTTCTTATGATGAACTGGTAACATTCTAGTTAAGTGCAGAAATGATTTCACACTCAATGATTAGTTAACATGAAGATGGATAAAATTCTTTTATAGCATGGAGGCAAGAGATAACCTGTACTATCACTCCATGAGGTGGAGGGGGATTGACTGCAGTCAGGGGTAAACTGGGGCAGGACAGTTTTCTCCCAATGAGGCCTGGAATCTATACAGAGAGTGCAAGCTTTCTGTGGGAGCAGTTGGTGAGACCTGGATGTTGTCTGGTGTTGCATCAAACTCCAGATATACATTGCCTGTG
>NW_020916054.1:0-499 GCF_003984885.1 Neopelma chrysocephalum | reverse complement strand
GATGTCCCTGTGCTTTGCAGGCCGGGCAGCCAAAGGGACGAGACCCGGCTGGACGCCGTGTGCACCTACAGGAAGGAGCCCTCGGCTCCACCTTTGGACAGGGTGGGCCTGTACCACCAAGTGAGCAACAGGACCAGAGGCATCACCCAGCTGGGCCCCTACAGCCTGCACAAGCACAGCCTCTACGTCAACGGTGACCCGCGCTCCTCTCTCTGGCCCCTCTGCTCTCCCCCACCTGCCACCCCCAGTGCTGCCCCTTGCCCAGCTCCAGCTCCTGACCCTCTGTCTCTCTCTTTTCCAGGCTACAACGAGCAGCCAGACCTGCCCAGTGAGTACCTTGCTGGAGCTCAGAGGGCAGCAAGTGCCTGACGAGTCTCCTCTCTCAGTCAGAGGGTGTTGGGGGATGAGGCTTGAGGTCCTGGGGAGAGTCAGGGAGCCTGAAAGCCTTTGCCGGACTGCAGGGCTGACAGGAGACCTCTGTGCTTGTCCAGCCAAAGCA
>NW_020916053.1:0-1495 GCF_003984885.1 Neopelma chrysocephalum | reverse complement strand
GGAGGGGCCCCGGGGGGGTTCAGATGAGTTTGGGGGGCTCTGAGGGGCTCAGATGAATGCGAGGGGCTCAGATGAATTTGGAGGTCTCCAGGATGTTCGGGTGAATGGAGAGGTTTGGAGGGGCCCCAGGGGGGCTCAGATGAATTTGGGGGGGCTCTGGTGAATGGGGGGGGTCGGAGGGACCCCAGGAGGGTTCAGATGAGTTTGGGGGGGGTCTCATCACCCCCTTTTCCCCCCCTTTTCCCTCCCCAGGTGTCGTGGAGCCTGGAGCACCGCCACGCCCAGTCGGGCACCTACGAGGTGAAGTTCTTCGACGAGGAGTCCTACAGTGCCCTGCGCAAGGTGGGCACCCCCAGGACCCCCCCTGTGCCCCCTGGGGGGACCCCCAGCACCCCCCAACTCTCGGGGGGGCATCCCAACCCCTCCCTGAACCCCCTTTTCCCCCCTTTCCCCCCCAGGCCCAGCGGAACAACGAGGACGTGTCGCGGATCCGGCCCCTCTTCACCGTCAACGTCGACCACCGGGTGGGGTTTTTTTTGAGGGGGGGATTTGGGGTCTTTGGGGGGGGGATTTGGGGTCTTTAGGGGGGTCCTGGGCCTTCCTGGAGGGTGGTTTTGGGGTGTGGCAAGGATTTTGAGAGGTGACAGCAGGTTTTTGGGTGTCCCAATGTTTGTAAGTGGGATTTTGGGGCATCTTGGTGGTCAGGGAGGTGGATTTTGGGGTGTCCCAGGGTTTTTAGGGTTGGGGACGACAGTGGGAGTTTGGGCTGTTCCCAGGATTTTCAGGGGGTGACACTGGGATTTTGGGGTGTCCTAGTGTTTCTAAGGGCTTGCCAGTGGGATTTTGGGGTGTCCCAAGGTTTTTAGGATGCAGACAGCGGGATTTTGGGGTATCCCAGGATTTCTAAGGGCTTGACACTGGGATTTTGGGTTGTCCTAGTGTTTCTAAGGGGTTGACATTGGGATTTTGGGGTGTCCTAGGGTTTCTAAGTGCTTGCCAGTGGGATTTTGGGGTGTCCCAGGGTTTTAGGGTTGGGATGCCAGTGGGATTTTGGGCTGTCCCTGGGATTTTCAGGGGATGACACTGGGATTTTGGGGTGTCCCAGTGTTTTTAAGGGCTTGCCAGTGGGATTTTGGGATGTCTGAGGATTTTTAGGATTCAGACAGTGGGATTTTGGACCATCCCAAGGGATTTTTATTGATCTCACCCCGGGATATCGGGACACATTTGGAGGGTGGCTCCACATTCCAGAACCTGGGGGGGGGTTCAGGGGCCTCAGGGGGGTCTGAGGAGCTCGAGGGGGTTTTGGGGGGGCCCCTCTGACCCCCCCTTTTCCCCACAGGGAGCCTGGAACGGGCCCTGGGTGTCCACGGAGGTCGTGGCCGCTGCCATTGGCCTCGTGGTTTATTACTTGGCCTTCAGCACCAAAAGCAGCATCCAGGCCTAAAACCCCCCCCAAAAAAACCCAAAACCCCCCCAAAAATACCCCCCCACA